>NC_052344.1:18265372-18552872 GCF_016432855.1 Salvelinus namaycush | reverse complement strand
ATACCAGCCCGGTTTAGAGGATAAATACTGACCTGAGTTTAGCATTGACCCGGGGACAGTTAAAACACAACACATCCCATATGTACATTTGTGGCATATGGTGTGTGTTATGTGGTGTCTGTGTCTGTTCTCTTTCTCAGACTGTACGTGTTTGGAATACTGACTATGAGACTCCAAAACAATGTTAGTTACCATACTTGAATCCCCCCCATCTTCCAGATTAGATGAGGTGGGCAGGATGTGGTGTGTGCTGTGTCTGTGTGTCATAGATTGGACAGACAACATGTCAGCGCTTGCTGTTCCTCATCCCTTGGGCTTGTTGGGGGTCATGTAAGGGTCAGCTAATTCTCTGGCCACGCTGACTCGATAATGTGTGTGTGGGTGTAGGTTCTGACCCAGGCAGAATAACCTGGTTACTGACTGGTGGGGCCATCTGTGTGCTGGGCCTGAGTGCTACAGGATAGTGTTTGTCTGGGGTTGGAGACCTAGTTAACTGGCACTCAGAGAGAGTGGGAAATGAGCTGAGCTTACACCACGAGAGAGAGAGGGGTGGGGAATCTGAGGATGGAGAGGAGAGAGAGGTGGGGAATCTGAGGATGGCGAGAAGAGAGGGGTAAGGAATCTGAGGATGGAGAGAGAGAGGGGGGTGGGGAATCTGAGGATGGAGAGAGAGAGCGGGAGAGGGGAATCTGAGGATGGAGAGGAGAGAGAGAGAGAGAGAGAGGGAGGGGTGGGGAATCTGAGGATGGAGAGGAGAGAGGGAGAGGGAGGGGTGGGGAATCTGTGGATGAAGAGGAGAGAGGGAGGGGTGGGGAATCTGAGGATGGAGAGGAGAGAGAGGGAGGGGTGGGGAATCTGAGGATGGAGAGGAGAGAGAGGGAGGGGTGGGGAATCTGAGGATGGAGAGGAGAGAGAGGGAGGGGTGGGTGGGGAATCTGAGGATGGAGAGGAGAGAGAGGGAGGGGTGGGTGGGGAATCTGAGGATGGAGAGGAGAGGGAGGGAGGGGTGGGGAATCTGAGGATGGAGAGGAAGGGAAGAGGGAGACAGGCTGTGTATGTGTGAATGAGTATGGTGTAATTGGAAGTGTGTGTGTGTGTGTGTGTGAGAGTGGTGTGACATGTGTGATGTGTGAACCAGTAGGCTAAAGCTGCTGTTGCCTGCTTTATTAATCTCATCAGTTACTGTTGGACATGATAAAGGGCCCTGACTCTGCCCTGTAAATTATAGATGAGGACAAGCTGGCTATGCTTGTGTGTGTGTGTGTGTGTGTGTGTGTGTGTGTGTGTGTGTGTGTGTGTGTGTGTGTGTGTGTGTGTGTGTGTGTGTGTGTGTGTGTGTGTGTGTGTGTGTGTGTGTGTGTGTGTGTGTGTGTGTGTGTGTGTGTGTGTGTGTGTGTGTGTGTGTTTGCTGGCTGGCTGCCAAGGTAACAGTGTAGTTATATAGTGAGGTTACAGACAGTCCAGTTGTACTGCAGGCATCTCAGGTTGGTTTATTACGTAATCATCCTCTGTCCCTGTAGTTAACAGTCAAAGCCGTTTCTGCATCAGAGGCTGCGCCTGTAAACCCAGAGGCTACCAACTGCCCTAGCCACTCAGTAGAGCCATTAAAGTCTGCAGAGAGAGGAGACTTGGAGCTCTCTTTCATGCGTCTTTTGTCCTTTCCTCCTATCCAGTTCTTTTGCTCAATGCCGGAATGGGTTAGAGGGCGCACAGACTGGGGAATGGGTTAGAGGGCGCACAGACTGGGGAATGGGTTAGAGGGCGCACAGACTGGGGAATGGGTTAGAGGGCGCACAGACTGGGGAATGGGTTAGAGGGCGCACAGACTGGGGAATGGGTTAGAGGGCGCACAGACTGGGGAATGGGTTAGAAGGCACACAGACTGGGGAATGGGTTAGAGGGCGCACAGACTCACACGTGCACACGGGCGCACGGCCACGCAAGAATGTGCGCATGCAGGCACAAGTGCACGCACACACACACACACACACACAGACAGTCCTAGAAATGGAGCTTGTGTTTACATTACAAGAGATGAGATTATGATGATGTATTACCGTGTGATAAAACAATTACCACTCAATAAAATGATCAATATCTATCTTACTAACTATACGTTGCTATGAGATTCACCATAAACTTGGCTGAGCTCATACTGTCCTATCAGACATACATGAGTCATTTACTCTAGTGTAAATTGAATTGAAAACATTCTCTTTGAAGTGACATTCTCAATATCTTACATGTTTCTTTCTATCTGTCTCTGTGTCTCTCTCTCTGTCTGTCTCTGTGTCTCGCTCTCTATTTGTCTCTGTGTGTGTCTCTCTCTCTCTCTGTGTGTGTGTGTGTGTGTGTCCAGGCGGAGTGCGGCAGTGATGGGAACAACATCCTCAGCCTCCCGGTACCGATGCGGCGGGGGGGCTCAGAGTCCAACCTGGTGTCTGACGGGGGCGTGGGCCTGGACTTCACTAAGGGCCGTCTGGCCATCGACAGCCTGCAGCAGAAGATACTCAAGGTGAGTGTGTGTGTTGCGTCCGCGTGTGTGTGAGAGAGAGCGAGAGCATTGGCCCATCTGTGTGTTAGTCTCTGTGTTGACTCGTTGATCTCCCCCAAGGTGACAGAGCAGATCAAGGTGGAACAGACAGCCAGGGACCAGAACGTGGCAGAGTACCTCAAACTGGTCAACAACGCTGACAAGCAGCAGGTGACACGCATACGCCAGGTCAGTCCAATTACATCCCACTGATTTCTCCTTTTATGATGCTACATAACTGCATCTGCCAAGTGCGCTGAATGTTTACAAGCCACTTTTTAAAGAAAATGCAGCAATTATAGCAGTATCTTTAATTTGACCCTTTGCCTCTCCTGTGGGTCTGCCAGGTGTTTGAGAAGAAGAACCAGAAGTCTGCCCACAGCATCGCCCAGCTGCAGAGGAAGCTGGAGCAGTACCACCGCCGTATGAAGGAGGAGGCCAACGGGGCCAAGCACCCGCCCAGGGATGCCCGGGGGGAGGGGGACAAGGAGGGCCAAAAGGACGGCAGCCTGCGGGACGTCAGCTCGGCCAGCGTGCGCAACCCGGCAATGGACAAGGTCAAGACCATTGGCCCCGGGGTCTCCCTCTCGCCCCCCTTCTTCTTCAACAAGTCGCGGGAGTTCGCCAACCTCATCCGCAACAAGTTCGGCAGCGCCGACAACATTGCCCACATGAAGAGCTCCATGGAGACGGGGGCGGGGCTCCAGGCGGAAGGCGGGGCCCGGGCACTGAGCGGCAGCGCCACCACGATTGCCAAGGCCAAGTACCCCAGCGACGACGAATGTTCCACGGGGACCTCTGTGTCGGCCGACTCCAACGGGAACCCGGCGGGGGGGTCGGGGTTGGGGTCAGGGGGTGGGCCGGGGAGGTCGGACTCTCAGGGGAGGCTGGGGGAGGTGCTGGAGGAGGTCAGGGAGATTAGGGAGGCCCAGGCACAGCTGGCCGAGGACATGGAGTCACTGAAAAGCCAGTTCAAGAGAGACTACAGCTTCATCACACAGACGTTGCAGGAGGAGAGATATAGGTTGGTGCAGACACACTGGCATACACACACACACACACACAGACTCACACACACAAATCAATACAGCAAGCAAAAACACACAAGCACAAACACACCCTCATTTCTGGGTATAAAATAACCTAATCTTTCAGACACTTCTCCCCATGAGTCTTCCTCCATGCAGACGCACCAACTACATCCTCCATACAGACGCACCAACATCCTCCATGCAGACGCACCAACAACATCCTCCATGCAGACGCACCAACAACATCCTCCATGCAGACGCACCAACATCCTCCATGCAGACGCACCAACATCCTCCATGCAGACGCACCAACATCCTCCATGCAGACGCACCAACATCCTCCATGCAGACGCACCAACAACATCCTCCATGCAGACGCACCAACAACATCCTCCATGCAGACGCACCAACATCCTCCATGCAGACGCACCAACTACATCCTCCATACAGACGCACCAACAACATCCTCCATACAGACGCACCAACAACATCCTCCATATAGACGCACCAACTACATCCTCCATGCAGACGCACCAACTACATCCTCCATGCAGACGCACCAACAACATCCTCCATGCAGACGCACCATCAACATCCTCCATGCAGACGCACCAACAACATCCTCCATACAGACGCACCAACAACATCCTCCATGCAGACGCACCAACAACATCCTCCATGCAGACGCACCATCAACATCCTCCATGCAGACGCACCAACAACATCCTCCATACAGACGCACCAACAACATCCTCCATATAGACGCACCAACAACATCCTCCATACAGACGCACCATCAACATCCTCCATACAGACGCACCAACAACATCCTCCATACAGACGCGACAACAACATCCTCCATATAGACGCACCAACAACATCCTCCATACAGACGCACCAACAACATCCTCCATACAGACGCACCAACATCCTCCATACAGACGCACCAACAACATCCTCCATGCAGACGCACCAACATCCTCCATACAGACGCACCAACAACATCCTCCATGCAGACGCACCAGCATCCTCCATACAGACGCACCATCAACATCCTCCATGCAGACGCACCAACATCCTCCATACAGACGCACCAACAACATCCTCCATGCAGAAGCACCAACATCCTCCATACAGACGCACCATCAACATCCTCCATGCAGACGCACCAACATCCTCCATATAGACGCACCAACAACATCCTCCATGCAGACGCACCAACATCCTCCATACAGACGCACCATCAACATCCTCCATGCAGACGCACCAACAACATCCTCCATGTGGACGTACCAACAACATCCTCCATGCAGACGCACCATCAACATCCTCCATACAGACGCACCAACATCCTCCATATAGACGCACCAACAACATCCTCCATGCAGACGCACCAACATCCTCCATACAGACGCACCAACTACATCCTCCATACAGACGCACCATCAACATCCTCCATGCAGACGCACCAACATCCTCCATGCAGACGCACCAACAACATCCTCCATGCAGACGCACCAACATCCTCCATGCAGACGCACCAACATCCTCCATACAGACGCACCAACTATATCCTCCATGCAGACGCACCAACTACATCCTCCATACAGACGCACCAACAACATCCTCCATACAGACGCACCAACAACATCCTCCATATAGACGCACCAACTACATCCTCCATGCAGACGCACCAACTACATCCTCCATACAGACGCACCAACAACATCCTCCATGCAGACGCACCAACAACATCCTCCATGCAGACGCACCAACAACATCCTCCATGCAGACGCACCAACTACATCCTCCATACAGACGCACCAACAACATCCTCCATGCAGACGCACCAACAACATCCTCCATGCAGACGCACCATCAACATCCTCCATACAGACGCACCAACAACATCCTCCATGCAGACGCACCAACAACATCCTCCATACAGACGCACCAACAACATCCTCCATGCAGACGCACCAACAACATCCTCCATGCAGACGCACCATCAACATCCTCCATGCAGACGCACCAACAACATCCTCCATACAGACGCACCAACAACATCCTCCATGCAGACGCACCAACAACATCCTCCATGCAGACGCACCAACAACATCCTCCATGCAGACGCACCATCAACATCCTCCATGCAGACGCACCAACAACATCCTCCATACAGACGCACCAACAACATCCTCCATATAGACGCACCAACAACATCCTCCATACAGACGCACCATCAACATCCTCCATACAGACGCACCAACAACATCCTCCATACAGACGCGACAACAACATCCTCCATACACACGCACCAACATCCTCCATACAGACGCACCAACAACATCCTCCATATAGACGCACCAACAACATCCTCCATACAGACGCACCAACAACATCCTCCATACAGACGCACCAACAACATCCTCCATACAGACGCACCAACAACATCCTCCATGCAGACGCACCAACATCCTCCATACAGACGCACCAACAACATCCTCCATGCAGACGCACCAGCATCCTCCATACAGACGCACCATCAACATCCTCCATGCAGACGCACCAACATCCTCCATACAGACGCACCAACAACATCCTCCATGCAGAAGCACCAACATCCTCCATACAGACGCACCATCAACATCCTCCATGCAGACGCACCAACATCCTCCATATAGACGCACCAACAACATCCTCCATGCAGACGCACCAACATCCTCCATACAGACGCACCATCAACATCCTCCATGCAGACGCACCAACAACATCCTCCATGTGGACGTACCAACAACATCCTCCATGCAGACGCACCATCAACATCCTCCATACAGACGCACCAACATCCTCCATATAGACGCACCAACAACATCCTCCATGCAGACGCACCAACATCCTCCATACAGACGCACCAACTACATCCTCCATACAGACGCACCATCAACATCCTCCATGCAGACGCACCAACATCCTCCATATAGACGCACCAACAACATCCTCCATGCAGACGCACCAACATCCTCCATACAGACGCACCAACTACATCCTCCATGCAGACGCACCAACAACATCCTCCATGCAGACGCACCAACAACATCCTCCATGCAGACGCACCATCAACATCCTCCATACAGACGCACCATCAACATCCTCCATGCAGACGCACCAACAACATCCTCCATGCAGACGCACCAACAACATCCTCCATGCAGACGCACCAAAAACATCCTCCATACAGACGCACCAACAACATCCTCCATGCAGACGCACCAACATCCTCCATACAGACGCACCATCTACATCCTCCATACAGACGCACCAACAACATCCTCCATACAGACCACCATCAACATCCTCCATGCAGGCGCACCAACAACATCCTCCATGCAGACGCACCAACAACATCCTCCATGCAGACGCACCAACAACATCCTCCATACAGACGCACCAACAACATCCTCCATACAGACGCACCAACATCCTCCATACAGACGCACCAACATCCTCCATACAGACGCACCAACAACATCCTCCATGCAGACGCACCAACATCCTCCATACAGACGCACCAACATCCTCCATACAGACGCACCAACATCCTCCATACAGACGCACCAACATCCTCCATACAGACGCACCAACAACATCCTCCATACAGACGCACCAACATCCTCCATACAGACGCACCAACATCCTCCATACAGACGCACCAACAACATCCTCCATGCAGACGCACCATCAACATCCTCCATGCAGACGCACCATCAACATCCTCCATGCAGACGCACCAACATCCTCCATACAGACGCACCAACATCCTCCATACAGACGCACCAACATCCTCCATACAGACGCACCAACATCCTCCATACAGACGCACCATCAACATCCTCCATACAGACGCACCAACAACATCCTCCATGCAGACGCACCAACAACATCCTCCATGCAGACGCACCATCAACATCCTCCATGCAGACGCACCAACAACATCCTCCATACAGACGCACCAACAACATCCTCCATGCAGACGCACCAACAACATCCTCCATGCAGACGCACCATCAACATCCTCCATGCAGACGCACCAACAACATCCTCCATACAGACGCACCAACAACATCCTCCATATAGACGCACCAACAACATCCTCCATACAGACGCACCATCAACATCCTCCATACAGACGCACCAACAACATCCTCCATATAGACGCACCAACAACATCCTCCATACAGACGCGACAACAACATCCTCCATACAGACGCACCATCAACATCCTCCATACAGACGCACCATCAACATCCTCCATACAGACGCACCAACAACATCCTCCATACAGACGCACCAACAACATCCTCCATACAGACGCACCAACAACATCCTCCATACAGACGCACCAACAACATCCTCCATATAGACGCACCAACTACATCCTCCATGCAGACGCACCATCAACATCCTCCATATAGACGCACCAACTACATCCTCCATACAGACGCACCAACAACATCCTCCATATAGACGCACCAACAACATCCTCCATATAGACGCACCAACAACATCCTCCATACAGACGCACCAACAACATCCTCCATATAGACGCACCAACTACATCCTCCATACAGACGCACCAACAACATCCTCCATATAGACGCACCAACTACATCCTCCATGCAGACGCACCAACAACATCCTCCATGCAGACGCACCAACTACATCCTCCATACAGACGCACCAACAACATCCTCCATATAGACGCACCAACAACATCCTCCATGCAGACGCACCAACAACATCCTCCATGCAGACGCACCAACTACATCCTCCATACAGACGCACCAACAACATCCTCCATGCAGACGCACCAACAACATCCTCCATGCAGACGCACCATCAACATCCTCCATACAGACGCACCAACAACATCCTCCATGCAGACGCACCATCAACATCCTCCATGCAGACGCACCAACAACATCCTCCATGCAGACGCACCAACAACATCCTCCATACAGACGCACCAACAACATCCTCCATGCAGACGCACCAACAACATCCTCCATGCAGACGCACCAACAACATCCTCCATGCAGACGCACCATCAACATCCTCCATGCAGACGCACCAACAACATCCTCCATACAGACGCACCAACAACATCCTCCATGCAGACGCACCAACAACATCCTCCATGCAGACGCACCATCAACATCCTCCATGCAGACGCACCAACAACATCCTCCATACAGACGCACCAACAACATCCTCCATGCAGACGCACCAACAACATCCTCCATGCAGACGCACCAACAACATCCTCCATATAGACGCACCAACAACATCATCCATACAGACGCACCATCAACATCCTCCATACAGACGCACCAACAACATCCTCCATATAGACGCACCAACAACATCCTCCATACAGACGCGACAACATCCTCCATACAGACGCACCATCAACATCCTCCATACAGACGCACCAACAACATCCTCCATATAGACGCACCAACAACATCCTCCATGCAGACGCACCAACATCCTCCATACAGACGCACCAACAACATCCTCCATGCAGACGCACCAACATCCTCCATACAGACGCACCAACATCGTCCATACAGACGCACCAACATCCTCCATACAGACGCACCAACATCCTCCATACAGACGCACCAACAACATCCTCCATACAGACGCACCAACAACATCCTCCATACAGACGCACCAACATCCTCCATACAGACGCACCAACATCCTCCATACAGACGCACCATCAACATCCTCCATGCAGACGCACCAACAACATCCTCCATACAGACGCACCAACAACATCCTCCATACAGACGCACCAACAACATCCTCCATGCAGACGCACCAACAACATCCTCCATGCAGACGCACCAACAACATCCTCCATGCAGACGCACCAACAACATCCTCCATGCAGACGCACCAACAACATCCTCCATGCAGACGCACTATCAACATCCTCCATACAGACGCACCAACAACATCCTCCATGCAGACGCACCAACAACATCCACCAATAACATCCTCCTACAGACGCACCAACAACATCCTCCATACAGACGCACCATCAACATCCTCCATGCAGACGCACCAACAACTCCTCCATGCAGCGCACCATCAACATCCTCCATGCAGACGCACCATAACATCCTCCATGCAGACGCACCAACAACATCCTCCATGCAGACGCACCAACAACATCCTCCATACAGACGCACCATCAACATCCTCCATACAGATGCACCAACATCCTCCATACAGACGCACCATCAACATCCTCCATGCAGACGCACCAACATCCTCCATGCAGACGCACCAACAACATCCTCCATGCAGACGCACCATCAACATCCTCCATGCAGACGCACCATCAACATCCTCCATGCAGACGCACCAACAACATCCTCCATGCAGACGCACCAACAACATCCTCCATACAGACGCACCATCAACATCCTCCATACAGACGCACCAACATCCTCCATGCAGACGCACCAACAAACATCCTCCATAGCAGAGCACCAACAAACAAATCACCCCCCATACAGAGCACCAACAACATCCTCCATACAGACGCACAACATCCTCCATACAGACGCACCAACAACATCCTCCCATGCAGACGCAACCCAACATCCTCCATACAGACGCACCAACAACATCCTCCATGCAGACGCACCAACATCCTCCATACAGACGCACCACAAAATCCTCCATGCAGACGCACCACAACATCCTCCATACAGACGCACCAACAACATCCTCCATGCAGAAGCACCAACATCCTCCATGACAGACGCACCATCAACATCCTCCATGCAGACGCACCAACTCCTCCATAAGACGCACCAACAACATCCTCCATGCAGACGCACCAACATCCTCCTACAGACGCACCAAACAACTCCTCCATACAGACGCACAACAACATCCTCCATGCAGACGCACCAACATCCTCCATACGACGCACCATCAACATCCTCCATACAGACGCACCAACAACATCCTCCATACAGACGCACCATCAACATCCTCCATGCAGGCGCACCAACAACATCCTCCATGCAGACGCACAACAACATCCTCCACAGACGCCCCACCAACATCCTCCATACAGACGCACCACCAACATCCTCCATACAGACGCACCAACATACTCATACAGACGCACCAACATCCTCCATACAGACGCACCAACAACATCCTCCATGCAGACGCACCAACATCCTCCATACAGACGCACCAACATCCTCCATCAGAAGCCACCAACATCCTCCATACAGACGCACCAACATCCTCCATACAGACGCACCAACACATCCTCCATACAGACGCACCAACAACATCCTCCATACAGACGCACAACAACATCCTCCATACAGACGCACCAACAACATCCTCCATACAGACGACCACAACATCCTCCATCAGACGCACCAACATCCTCCATGCAGACGCACCAACAACATCCTCCATACAGACGCACCAACAACATCCTCCATACAGACGCACCAACAACATCCTCCATACAGACGCACAACAACATCCTCCATGACAGACGCACCAACATCATCCATACAGACGCACCATCAACATCCTCCATACAGACGCACCAACAACATCTCCATGCAGACGCACCATCAACAACATCCTCCATCAGACGCACAACAACATCCTCCATACAGACGCACCAACAAACATCCTCCAGCAGACGCACCAACCATCCTCCATCAGCGCACCAAAACACATCCTCCAGCAGACGCCACCATCAACATCCTCCATGCAGACGCACCACAACATCCTCCAGCAGAACGCACAACAACATCCTCATGCAGACGCACCAACAACATCCTCCATACAGACGCACCATCAACAATCACTCCATACAGACGCACCACAACATCCTCCATGAGACGCACCAACAACATCCTCCATACAGACGCACCAACAACATCCTCCACTGCAGACGCACCAAACACATCCTCCATGCAGACGCACCAACAACATCCTCCATGCAGACGCAACACCACATCCTCCATACAGACGCACCAACAACATCCTCATACAGACGCACAACATCCTCATACGACGCAACCAAAACTCCTCCATGCAGACGCACCAACATCCTCCATACAGACGCCACCAACAACATCCTCCATGCAGACGCACACAACATCCTCCATACAGACGCACCATCAACATCCTCCATGCAGACGCACCAAACATCCCATACAGACGCACCAACAACATCCTCCATGCAGAAGCACCAACATCCTCCATACAGACGCACCACAACATCCTCCATGCAAGACGCACCAACATCCTCCATATAGACGCACCAAACAACATCCTCCATGCAGACGCACCTCAACATCCTCCATACAGACGACCATCAACATCCTCCATGCGATGCACCAACAAACATCCTCCATACAGACGCACCAACAACATCCTCCATGCAGACGCACCAACAACATCCTCCATCAGACGCACCAACAACATCCTCCATGCAGACGCACCACAACATCCTCCATTACAGACGCACCATCAACATCCTCCATGACAGACGCACCAAAACAACACCTCCATGCAGACGCACAACAACATCCTCCATGCAGAACGCACCAACAACATCTCCATGCAGACGCACCAACAACATCTCCATACAGACGCACCAACAACATCTCCATATGCAGACGCACCAACATCCTCCATACAGACGCACCTCTACATCCTCCATACAGACGACAAACAACATCCTCCATTACAGACGACCATCAACATCCTCCATGCAGGCGCACCAACAACATCCTCCATCAAAGCACCAACAACATCCTCCATGCAGACGCACAACAACATCCTCCATACAGACGCACAACATCCTCCATACAGACGCACCCAACATCCCCATACAGACGCACCCAAAAACATCCTCCATGCAGACGCACCCAAACATCCTCCATACAGACGCACCAACAAATCCTCCATACAGACGCACCAACATCCTCCATACAGACGCACCAACATCCTCCATACAGACGCACCAACAACATCCCCATTAAAAAACCCCCACCCCAAAACAACGCAACAACAACATCTCCATACAGACGCACAACAACATCCTCCATACAGACGCACACATCCTCCATACAGACGCACAACAACAATCCTCCATGCAGACGCACCAACATCCTCCATACAGACGCACAACCTCCTCCATACAGACGCACCAACATCCTCCATCAGACGCACCAAAATCCTCCATACAGACGCACCAACATCCTCCATACAGACGCACCAACAACATCCTCCATACAGACGCACCAACAACATCCTCCATACAGACGCACCAACATCCCCATACAGACGCACCATCAACATCCTCCATGCAGACGCACCAACAACATCCTCCCATACAGACGACCAACAACATCCTCCATACAGACGCACCAACAACATCCTCCATACAGACGCACCAAACATCCTCCATACAGACGCCACCAACATCCTCCATACAGACGCACCAACAACATCCTCCAATGCAGACGCACCACAACATCCTCCATGCAGACGCACACCAACAACATCCTCCATACAGACGCACCAACAACATCCTCCATGCAGACGCACAACAACATCTCCATGCAGACGCACAAACATCTCCTACAGACGCAACAACAACATCCTCCATGCAGACGCACCAAAACATCCTCCATACAGACGCACCAACAACATCCTCCATCAGCGCACCACAACACCTCCATGCAGACGCACCATCACATCCTCCATCAGACGCACCAACAAACATCCTCCATGCAGACGCACCACAAACATCCCCCATATCAGACGCACCAACAACATCCTCCATGCAGACGCACCATCAACATCCTCCATCAGACGCACAACAACATCCTCCATACAGACGCACCAACAACATCCTCCATACAGACGCGACAAACAACATCCTCCCAACAGACGCACCATCAACATCCTCCATACAGACGCACCAAACAACATCCTCCATAAGACGCACCAACAACATCCTCCAACAGACGCACCAACAACATCCTCCATAAGACGCACCAAACACATCCTCCATGCAGACGCACCACACACATCCTCCATACAGACGCACCAAAAACATCCTCCATAAGACGCACCAACAAACATCCCATGCAGACGCACCAACAACATCTCCATCAGACGCACCAACACATCTCCATACAGACGCACCAAAACATCCTCCAGCCAGACGCACCAACAACATCCTCCATGCAGACGCACACAAACATCCTCCACAGACGCACCAACAACATCCTCCATGCAGACGCACCATCAACATCCTCCATGCAGAGCACCAACAACATCCTCCATACAGACGCACCAACAACATCCTCCATGCAGGAACCACAACATCCTCCATGCAGACGCACCAACAACATCCTCCATGCAGACGCCACCACAACATCCTCCATCAGACGCACCATCAACATCCTCATCAGACGCACCAACAACATCCTCCATACAGACGCCCCAACAAACATCCTCCATACAGACGCACCAACAACACCTCCATGCAGACGCACCAACAACATCCTCCATGCAGACGCACACAACATCCTCCATGCAGACGCACCAACAACATCCTCCATGCAGACGCACCATCAACATCCTCCATGCAGACGCCCCACAACATCCTCCATACAGACGCACCAACAACATCCCCCATGCAGACGCACAACAACATCCTCCATGCAGACGCACCAACAACATCCTCCATGCAGACGCACCACAACATCCTCCATATCAGACGCACCAACAACATCCTCCATGCAGACGCACCATCAACATCCTCCATGCAGACGCACCAACAACATCCTCCATACAGACGCACCAACAACATCCTCCATGCAGACGCACCAACAACATCCTCCATGCAGACGCACCACAACAATCCTCCATCAGACGCACCACAACATCCTCCATACAGACGCACCAACATCCTCCATACAGACGCACCAACAACATCCTCCATGCAGAAGCACCAACACCATCCTCCATGCAGACGCACCATCAACAATCCTCCATGCAGACGCACCAACAACATCCTCCATGCAGACGCACCAACAACATCCTCCATGCGACGCACCAACAACATCCTCCATGCAGACGACCAACAACATCCTCATGCAGACGCACCAACAACATCCTCCATAAACGCACAACAACATCTCCATACAGACGCACCATCAACATCCTCCATACAGACGCACCAACAACATCCTCATATAGACGCAACCACAACATCCTCCATACAGACGCACAACAAACATCCTCCAATACAGACGCACCAACAACATCCTCCATACAGACGCACCAACAACATCCTCCATACAGACGCACCAACAACATCCTCCATACAGACGCACCAACAACATCTCCATATAGACGCACCAACACATCTCCATGCAGAAGCACAAAACATCCTCCATACAGACGCACCAAAACATCCTCCATCAGACGCCCAAAACAACATCCTCCATGCAGACGCACCAACAACATCCTCCATGCAGACGCACCAACACATCTCCATAAAAACCCAAAAGACGCACCAACAAACATCCTCCATGCAGACGCACCAACAACATCTCCATGCAGACGCACCCATCAACATCTCCATACAGACGCACAACACATCCTCATCAGACGCACCATCAACATCCTCCATGCAGACGCAAAAACAACATCCTCCATACAGACGCACCAACAACATCCTCCATGCAGACGCACCAACAACATCCTCCATGCAGACACACCATCAACATCCTCCATGCAGACGCACCAACAACATCCTCATGCAGACGCACCAACAAACATCCTCCATGCAGACGCACCAACAACATCCTCCATGCAGAACGCACACCAACAACTCCTCCATGCAGAGCACCAACAACATCCTCCAGCAGACGCACCAACAACATCCCTCCATAAGACGCACCAACAACATCCTCCATACAGCGCACCACAACATCCTCCATACAGACGCACCAACAACATCCTCCATATCAGACGCACCAACAACATCCTCCATACAGACGCACAACAACATCCTCATACAGACGCACCATCAACATCCTCCATACAAGGACGCACCAACAACATCCTCCATATAGACGCACCAACAACATCCTCCATGCAGACGCACCAACAACACCTCCATACAGACGCACCAACAACACTCCAGCAGACGCACCAACAACATCCTCCATGCAGACGCACAACATCCTCCTACATACAGACGCACCAAACATCTCCATACAGAGCACCAACAACATCCTCCATACAGACGCACCAACATCCTCCATACAGACGCACCAACATCTCCATACAGACGCACCAACAACATCCTCCATGCAGACGCACCAACATCCTCCATACAGACGCACCAACATCCTCCATACAGACGCACCAACATCCTCCATACAGACGCACCAACATCCTCCATACAGACGCACCAACAACATCCTCCATACAGACGCACCAACAACATCCTCCATACAGACGCACCAACAACATCCTCCATACAGACGCACCAACATCCTCCATACAGACGCACCAACAACATCCTCCATGCAGACGCACCAACATCCTCCATACAGACGCACCAACATCCTCCATACAGACGCACCAACATCCTCCATACAGACGCACCAACATCCTCCATACAGACGCACCAACATCCTCCATACAGACGCACCAACAACATCCTCCATACAGACGCACCAACAACATCCTCCATACAGACGCACCAACATCTCCATACAGACGCACCATCAACATCCTCCATGCAGACGCACCAACAACATCCTCCATACAGACGCACCAACAACATCCTCCATACAGACGCACCAACAACCTCCATACAGACGCACCAACATCCTCCATACAGACGCACCAACATCCTCCATACAGACGCACCAACAACATCCTCCATGCAGACGCACCATCAACATCTCCCATGCAGACGCACCAACAACATCCCTCCATACAGAGGCACCAACAACATCCTCCATGCAGACGCACCAACAACATCCTCCATGCAGACGCACCAACATCCTCCATACAGACGCACCAACAACATCCTCCATGCAGACGCACCAACAACATCCTCCATACAGACGCACCAACAACATCCCCCATGCAGACGCACCAACAACATCCTCCATGCAGACGCACCATCAACATCCTCCATGCAGACGCACAAACAACATCCTCCATACAGACGCACCAACAACATCCTCCATACAGACGCGACAACAACATCCTCCATACAGACGCACCATCAACATCCTCCATACAGACGCACCAACAACATCCTCCATATAGACGCACCAACAACATCCTCCATACAGACGCACCAACAACATCCTCCATATAGACGCACCAACTACATCCTCCATGCAGACGCACCAACTACATCCTCCATACAGACGCACCAACAACATCCTCCATATAGACGCACCAACAACATCCTCCATGCAGACGCACCAACAACATCCTCCATGCAGACGCACCAACTACATCCTCCATACAGACGCACCAACAACATCCTCCATGCAGACGCACCAACAACATCCTCCATGCAGACGCACCATCAACATCCTCCATACAGACGCACCAACAACATCCTCCATGCAGACGCACCATCAACATCCTCCATGCAGACGCACCAACAACATCCTCCATACAGACGCACCAACAACATCCTCCATGCAGACGCACCATCAACATCCTCCATGCAGACGCACCAACAACATCCTCCATGCAGACGCACCATCAACATCCTCCATGCAGACGCACCATCAACATCCTCCATGCAGACGCACCAACAACATCCTCCATACAGACGCACCAACAACATCCTCCATACAGACGCACCAACAACATCCTCCATGCAGACGCACCAACAACATCCTCCATGCAGACGCACCATCAACATCCTCCATGCAGACGCACCAACAACATCCTCCATGCAGACGCACCATCAACATCCTCCATGCAGACGCACCATCAACATCCTCCATACAGACGCACCAACAACATCCTCCATGCAGACGCACCAACAACATCCTCCATGCAGACGCACCAACAACATCCTCCATACAGACGCACCAACAACATCCTCCATGCAGACGCACCATCAACATCCTCCATGCAGACGCACCAACAACATCCTCCATACAGACGCACCAACAACATCCTCCATGCAGACGCACCAACAACATCCTCCATGCAGACGCACCATCAACATCCTCCATGCAGACGCACCATCAACATCCTCCATACAGACGCACCAACATCCTCCATACAGACGCACCAACAACATCCTCCATGCAGACGCACCAACAACATCCTCCATGCAGACGCACCATCAACATCCTCCATGCAGACGCACCAACAACATCCTCCATGCAGACGCACCAACAACATCCTCCATGCAGACGCACCAACAACATCCTCCATGCAGACGCACCAACAACATCCTCCATGCAGACGCCCAACAACATCCTCCATATAGACGCACCAACAACATCCTCCATACAGACGCACCATCAACATCCTCCATACAGACGCACCATCAACATCCTCCATACAGACGCACCAACAACATCCTCCATATAGACGCACCAACAACATCCTCCATACAGACGCGACAACAACATCCTCCATACAGACGCACCATCAACATCCTCCATACAGACGCACCAACAACATCCTCCATACAGACGCACCAACAACATCCTCCATACAGACGCACCAACAACATCCTCCATATAGACGCACCAACTACATCCTCCATGCAGACGCACCAACTACATCCTCCATACAGACGCACCAACAACATCCTCCATATAGACGCACCAACAACATCCTCCATGCAGACGCACCAACAACATCCTCCATGCAGACGCACCAACTACATCCTCCATACAGACGCACCAACAACATCCTCCATGCAGACGCACCAACAACATCCTCCATGCAGACGCACCATCAACATCCTCCATACAGACGCACCAACAACATCCTCCATGCAGACGCACCATCAACATCCTCCATGCAGACGCACCAACAACATCCTCCATACAGACGCACCAACAACATCCTCCATGCAGACGCACCAACAACATCCTCCATGCAGACACACCATCAACATCCTCCATGCAGACGCACCAACAACATCCTCCATGCAGACGCACCAACAACATCCTCCATGCAGACGCACCAACAACATCCTCCATGCAGACGCACCAACAACATCCTCCATGCAGACGCACCAACAACATCCTCCATGCAGACGCACCAACAACATCCTCCATACAGACGCACCATCAACATCCTCCATACAGACGCACCATCAACATCCTCCATACAGACGCACCAACAACATCCTCCATATAGACGCACCAACAACATCCTCCATACAGACGCGACAACAACATCCTCCATACAGACGCACCATCAACATCCTCCATACAGACGCACCAACAACATCCTCCATATAGACGCACCAACAACATCCTCCATGCAGACGCACCAACAACATCCTCCATACAGACGCACCAACAACATCCTCCATGCAGACGCACCAACAACATCCTCCATGCAGACGCACCAACAACATCCTCCATGCAGACGCACCAACAACATCCTCCATACAGACGCACCAACAACATCCTCCATACAGACGCACCAACATCCTCCATACAGACGCACCAACAACATCCTCCATACAGACGCACCAACATCCTCCATACAGACGCACCAACAACATCCTCCATGCAGACGCACCAACATCCTCCATACAGACGCACCATCAACATCCTCCATGCAGACGCACCAACATCCTCCATACAGACGCACCAACAACATCCTCCATGCAGAAGCACCAACATCCTCCATACAGACGCACCATCAACATCCTCCATGCAGACGCACCAACATCCTCCATATAGACGCACCAACAACATCCTCCATGCAGACGCACCAACATCCTCCATACAGACGCACCATCAACATCCTCCATGCAGACGCACCAACAACATCCTCCATACAGACGCACCATCAACATCCTCCATACAGACGCACCATCAACATCCTCCATGCAGGCGCACCAACAACATCCTCCATGCAGACGCACCAACAACATCCTCCATGCAGACGCACCAACAACATCCTCCATACAGACGCACCAACAACATCCTCCATACAGACGCACCAACAACATCCTCCATGCAGACGCACCAACATCCTCCATACAGACGCACCATCTACATCCTCCATACAGACGCACCAACAACATCCTCCATACAGACGCACCATCAACATCCTCCATGCAGGCGCACCAACAACATCCTCCATGCAGACGCACCAACAACATCCTCCATGCAGACGCACCAACAACATCCTCCATACAGACGCACCAACAACATCCTCCATACAGACGCACCAACAACATCCTCCATACAGACGCACCAACAACATCCTCCATACAGACGCACCAACAACATCCTCCATATAGACGCACCAACTACATCCTCCATGCAGACGCACCAACTACATCCTCCATACAGACGCACCAACAACATCCTCCATATAGACGCACCAACAACATCCTCCATGCAGACGCACCAACAACATCCTCCATGCAGACGCACCAACTACATCCTCCATACAGACGCACCAACAACATCCTCCATGCAGACGCACCAACAACATCCTCCATGCAGACGCACCATCAACATCCTCCATACAGACGCACCAACAACATCCTCCATGCAGACGCACCATCAACATCCTCCATGCAGACGCACCAACAACATCCTCCATACAGACGCACCAACAACATCCTCCATGCAGACGCACCAACAACATCCTCCATGCAGACACACCATCAACATCCTCCATGCAGACGCACCAACAACATCCTCCATGCAGACGCACCAACAACATCCTCCATGCAGACGCACCAACAACATCCTCCATGCAGACGCACCAACAACATCCTCCATGCAGACGCACCAACAACATCCTCCATGCAGACGCACCAACAACATCCTCCATATAGACGCACCAACAACATCCTCCATACAGACGCACCATCAACATCCTCCATACAGACGCACCAACAACATCCTCCATATAGACGCACCAACAACATCCTCCATACAGACGCGACAACAACATCCTCCATACAGACGCACCATCAACATCCTCCATACAGACGCACCAACAACATCCTCCATATAGACGCACCAACAACATCCTCCATGCAGACGCACCAACAACATCCTCCATACAGACGCACCAACAACATCCTCCATGCAGACGCACCAACAACATCCTCCATGCAGACGCACCAACAACATCCTCCATGCAGACGCACCAACAACATCCTCCATACAGACGCACCAACAACATCCTCCATACAGACGCACCAACATCCTCCATACAGACGCACCAACAACATCCTCCATACAGACGCACCAACATCCTCCATACAGACGCACCAACAACATCCTCCATGCAGACGCACCAACATCCTCCATACAGACGCACCATCAACATCCTCCATGCAGACGCACCAACATCCTCCATACAGACGCACCAACAACATCCTCCATGCAGAAGCACCAACATCCTCCATACAGACGCACCATCAACATCCTCCATGCAGACGCACCAACATCCTCCATATAGACGCACCAACAACATCCTCCATGCAGACGCACCAACATCCTCCATACAGACGCACCATCAACATCCTCCATGCAGACGCACCAACAACATCCTCCATACAGACGCACCATCAACATCCTCCATACAGACGCACCATCAACATCCTCCATGCAGGCGCACCAACAACATCCTCCATGCAGACGCACCAACAACATCCTCCATGCAGACGCACCAACAACATCCTCCATACAGACGCACCAACAACATCCTCCATACAGACGCACCAACAACATCCTCCATGCAGACGCACCAACATCCTCCATACAGACGCACCATCTACATCCTCCATACAGACGCACCAACAACATCCTCCATACAGACGCACCATCAACATCCTCCATGCAGGCGCACCAACAACATCCTCCATGCAGACGCACCAACAACATCCTCCATGCAGACGCACCAACAACATCCTCCATACAGACGCACCAACAACATCCTCCATACAGACGCACCAACATCCTCCATACAGACGCACCAACATCCTCCATACAGACGCACCAACAACATCCTCCATACAGACGCACCAACATCCTCCATACAGACGCACCAACATCCTCCATACAGACGCACCAACATCCTCCATACAGACGCACCAACATCCTCCATACAGACGCACCAACATCCTCCATACAGACGCACCAACAACATCCTCCATACAGACGCACCAACAACATCCTCCATACAGACGCACCAACATCCTCCATACAGACGCACCAACATCCTCCATACAGACGCACCATCAACATCCTCCATGCAGACGCACCAACAACATCCTCCATACAGACGCACCAACAACATCCTCCATACAGACGCACCAACAACATCCTCCATACAGACGCACCAACAACATCCTCCATACAGACGCACCATCAACATCCTCCATACAGACGCACCAACAACATCCTCCATGCAGACGCACCATCAACATCCTCCATGCAGACGCACCAACAACATCCTCCATGCAGACGCACCAACAACATCCTCCATGCAGACGCACCAACAACATCCTCCATGCAGACGCACCAACAACATCCTCCATGCAGACGCACCAACATCCTCCATACAGACGCACCAACAACATCCTCCATGCAGACGCACCAACAACATCCTCCATACAGACGCACCAACAACATCCTCCATACAGGCGCACCAACAACATCCTCCATGCAGACGCACCATCAACATCCTCCATGCAGACGCACCAACAACATCCTCCATACAGACGCACCAACAACATCCCCCATGCAGACGCACCAACAACATCCTCCATGCAGACGCACCATCAACATCCTCCATGCAGACGCACAAACAACATCCTCCATACAGACGCACCAACAACATCCTCCATACAGACGCGACAACAACATCCTCCATACAGACGCACCATCAACATCCTCCATACAGACGCACCAACAACATCCTCCATATAGACGCACCAACAACATCCTCCATACAGACGCACCAACAACATCCTCCATATAGACGCACCAACTACATCCTCCATGCAGACGCACCAACTACATCCTCCATACAGACGCACCAACAACATCCTCCATATAGACGCACCAACAACATCCTCCATGCAGACGCACCAACAACATCCTCCATGCAGACGCACCAACTACATCCTCCATACAGACGCACCAACAACATCCTCCATGCAGACGCACCAACAACATCCTCCATGCAGACGCACCATCAACATCCTCCATACAGACGCACCAACAACATCCTCCATGCAGACGCACCATCAACATCCTCCATGCAGACGCACCAACAACATCCTCCATGCAGACGCACCAACAACATCCTCCATACAGACGCACCAACAACATCCTCCATGCAGACGCACCATCAACATCCTCCATGCAGACGCACCAACAACATCCTCCATGCAGACGCACCATCAACATCCTCCATGCAGACGCACCATCAACATCCTCCATGCAGACGCACCAACAACATCCTCCATACAGACGCACCAACAACATCCTCCATACAGACGCACCAACAACATCCTCCATGCAGACGCACCAACAACATCCTCCATGCAGACGCACCATCAACATCCTCCATGCAGACGCACCAACAACATCCTCCATGCAGACGCACCATCAACATCCTCCATGCAGACGCACCATCAACATCCTCCATACAGACGCACCAACAACATCCTCCATGCAGACGCACCAACAACATCCTCCATGCAGACGCACCAACAACATCCTCCATGCAGACGCACCATCAACATCCTCCATACAGACGCACCAACAACATCCTCCATGCAGACGCACCATCAACATCCTCCATGCAGACGCACCAACAACATCCTCCATACAGACGCACCAACAACATCCTCCATGCAGACGCACCAACAACATCCTCCATGCAGACGCACCATCAACATCCTCCATGCAGACGCACCATCAACATCCTCCATACAGACGCACCAACATCCTCCATACAGACGCACCAACAACATCCTCCATGCAGACGCACCAACAACATCCTCCATGCAGACGCACCATCAACATCCTCCATGCAGACGCACCAACAACATCCTCCATGCAGACGCACCAACAACATCCTCCATGCAGACGCACCAACAACATCCTCCATGCAGACGCACCAACAACATCCTCCATGCAGACGCACCAACAACATCCTCCATATAGACGCACCAACAACATCCTCCATACAGACGCACCATCAACATCCTCCATACAGACGCACCAACAACATCCTCCATATAGACGCACCAACAACATCCTCCATACAGACGCGACAACAACATCCTCCATACAGACGCACCATCAACATCCTCCATACAGACGCACCAACAACATCCTCCATACAGACGCACCAACAACATCCTCCATACAGACGCACCAACAACATCCTCCATATAGACGCACCAACTACATCCTCCATGCAGACGCACCAACTACATCCTCCATACAGACGCACCAACAACATCCTCCATATAGACGCACCAACAACATCCTCCATGCAGACGCACCAACAACATCCTCCATGCAGACGCACCAACTACATCCTCCATACAGACGCACCAACAACATCCTCCATGCAGACGCACCAACAACATCCTCCATGCAGACGCACCATCAACATCCTCCATGCAGACGCACCAACAACATCCTCCATGCAGACGCACCATCAACATCCTCCATGCAGACGCACCAACAACATCCTCCATACAGACGCACCAACAACATCCTCCATGCAGACGCACCAACAACATCCTCCATGCAGACGCACCATCAACATCCTCCATGCAGACGCACCAACAACATCCTCCATGCAGACGCACCAACAACATCCTCCATGCAGACGCACCAACAACATCCTCCATGCAGACGCACCAACAACATCCTCCATGCAGACGCACCAACAACATCCTCCATATAGACGCACCAACAACATCCTCCATACAGACGCACCATCAACATCCTCCATACAGACGCACCAACAACATCCTCCATATAGACGCACCAACAACATCCTCCATACAGACGCGACAACAACATCCTCCATACAGACGCACCATCAACATCCTCCATACAGACGCACCAACAACATCCTCCATATAGACGCACCAACAACATCCTCCATGCAGACGCACCAACAACATCCTCCATACAGACGCACCAACAACATCCTCCATGCAGACGCACCAACAACATCCTCCATGCAGACGCACCAACAACATCCTCCATGCAGACGCACCAACAACATCCTCCATACAGACGCACCAACAACATCCTCCATACAGACGCACCAACATCCTCCATACAGACGCACCAACAACATCCTCCATACAGACGCACCAACATCCTCCATACAGACGCACCAACAACATCCTCCATGCAGACGCACCAACATCCTCCATACAGACGCACCATCAACATCCTCCATGCAGACGCACCAACATCCTCCATACAGACGCACCAACAACATCCTCCATGCAGAAGCACCAACATCCTCCATACAGACGCACCATCAACATCCTCCATGCAGACGCACCAACATCCTCCATATAGACGCACCAACAACATCCTCCATGCAGACGCACCAACATCCTCCATACAGACGCACCATCAACATCCTCCATGCAGACGCACCAACAACATCCTCCATACAGACGCACCATCAACATCCTCCATGCAGACGCACCAACAACATCCTCCATGCAGACGCACCAACAACATCCTCCATGCAGACGCACCATCAACATCCTCCATACAGATGCACCATCAACATCCTCCATGCAGGCGCACCAACAACATCCTCCATGCAGACGCACCAACAACATCCTCCATGCAGACGCACCAACAACATCCTCCATACAGACGCACCAACAACATCCTCCATACAGACGCACCAACAACATCCTCCATACAGACGCACCAACATCCTCCATACAGACGCACCAACATCCTCCATGCAGACGCACCAACATCCTCCATGCAGACGCACCAACATCCTCCATACAGACGCACCAACATCCTCCATACAGACGCACCAACAACATCCTCCATACAGACGCACCAACAACATCCTCCATACAGACGCACCAACATCCTCCATACAGACGCACCAACATCCTCCATACAGACGCACCATCAACATCCTCCATGCAGACGCACCAACAACATCCTCCATACAGACGCACCAACAACATCCTCCATACAGACGCACCAACAACATCCTCCATGCAGACGCACCAACAACATCCTCCATGCAGACGCACCAACAACATCCTCCATGCAGACGCACCAACAACATCCTCCATGCAGACGCACCAACAACATCCTCCATGCAGACGCACCAACAACATCCTCCATGCAGACGCACCAACAACATCCTCCATGCAGACGCACCAACAACATCCTCCATGCAGACGCACCAACAACATCCTCCATGCAGACGCACCAACAACATCCTCCATACAGACGCACCAACAACATCCTCCATACAGACGCACCATCAACATCCTCCATGCAGACGCACCAACAACATCCTCCATGCAGACGCACCAACAACATCCTCCATACAGACGCACCAACAACATCCTCCATGCAGACGCACTATCAACATCCTCCATACAGACGCACCAACAACATCCTCCATGCAGACGCACCAACAACATCCACCAATAACATCCTCCATACAGACGCACCAACAACATCCTCCATACAGACGCACCATCAACATCCTCCATGCAGACGCACCAACAACATCCTCCATGCAGACGCACCATCAACATCCTCCATGCAGACGCACCATCAACATCCTCCATGCAGACGCACCAACAACATCCTCCATGCAGACGCACCAACAACATCCTCCATAGACGCACCATCAACATCCTCCATACAGACGCACCAACATCCTCCATACAGACGCACCATCAACATCCTCCATGCAGACGCACCAACATCCTCCATGCAGACGCACCAACAACATCCTCCATGCAGACGCACCATCAACATCCTCCATGCAGACGCACCATCAACATCCTCCATGCAGACGCACCATCAACATCCTCCATGCAGACGCACCAACAACATCCTCCATGCAGACGCACCATCAACATCCTCCATACAGACGCACCAACATCCTCCATGCAGACGCACCAACAACATCCTCCATACAGACGCACCAACAACATCCTCCATGCAGACGCACCAACAACATCCTCCATACAGACGCACCAACAACATCCTCCATACAGACGCACCAACAACATCCTCCATACAGACGCACCAACAACATCCTCCATACAGACGCACCAACAACATCCTCCATGCAGACGCACCAACATCCTCCATACAGACGCACCATCAACATCCTCCATGCAGACGCACCATCAACATCCTCCATACAGACGCACCAACAACATCCTCCATGCAGACGCACCATCAACATCCTCCATGCAGACGCACCAACAACATCCTCCATACAGACGCACCAACAACATCCTCCATACAGACGCACCAACAACATCCTCCATGCAGACGCACCATCAACATCCTCCATGCAGACGCACCAACATCCTCCATACAGACGCACCATCAACATCCTCCATGCAGACGCACCATCAACATCCTCCATACAGACGCACCAACAACATCCTCCATGCAGACGCACCATCAACATCCTCCATGCAGACGCACCAACAACATCCTCCATGCAGACGCACCAACAACATCCTCCATACAGACGCACCAACATCCTCCATACAGACGCACCAACAACATCCTCCATACAGACGCACCAACTACATCCTCCATACAGACGCACCATCAACATCCTCCATACAGACGCACCAACAACATCCTCCATGCAGACGCACCAACTACATCCTCCATACAGACGCACCAACAACATCCTCCATGCAGACGCACCAACAACATCCTCCATACAGACGCACCAACAACATCCTCCATACAGACGCACCAACAACATCCTCCATACAGACGCACCAACAACATCCTCCATGCAGACGCACCATCAACATCCTCCATGCAGACGCACCAACTACATCCTCCATGCAGACGCATCAACAACATCCTCCATACAGACGCACCAACTACATCCTCCATGCAGACGCACCAACTACATCCTCCATGCAGACGCACCAACAACATCCTCCATACAGACGCACCAACATCCTCCATACAGACGCACCATCAACATCCTCCATGCAGACGCACCATCAACATCCTCCATACAGACGCACCAACAACATCCTCCATACAGACGCACCAACTACATCCTCCATACAGACGCACCATCAACATCCTCCATACAGACGCACCAACAACATCCTCCATGCAGACGCACCAACTACATCCTCCATACAGACGCACCAACAACATCCTCCATGCAGACGCACCAACAACATCCTCCATACAGACGCACCAACAACATCCTCCATACAGACGCACCAACAACATCCTCCATACAGACGCACCAACAACATCCTCCATGCAGACGCACCATCAACATCCTCCATGCAGACGCACCAACTACATCCTCCATGCAGACGCATCAACAACATCCTCCATACAGACGCACCAACTACATCCTCCATGCAGACGCACCAACTACATCCTCCATGCAGACGCACCAACAACATCCTCCATACAGACGCACCAACATCCTCCATACAGACGCACCATCAACATCCTCCATGCAGACGCACCATCAACATCCTCCATACAGACGCACCAACAACATCCTCCATACAGACGCACCAACAACATCCTCCATACAGACGCACCAACAACATCCTCCATGCAGACGCACCAACAACATCCTCCATGCAGACGCACCATCAACATCCTCCATGCAGACGCACCATCAACATCCTCCATGCAGACGCATCAACAACATCCTCCATGCAGACGCACCATCAACATCCTCCATGCAGACGCACCAACAACATCCTCCATGCAGACGCACCAACAACATCCTCCATGCAGACGCACCAACAACATCCTCCATGCAGACGCACCATCAACATCCTCCATGCAGACGCACCAACAACATCCTCCATGCAGACGCACCAACAACATCCTCCATGCAGACGCACCAACAACATCCTCCATACAGACGCACCAACAACATCCTCCATACAGACGCACCAACAACATTCTCCATGCAGACCACCATCGTTCAAGCTGTTTCACTTTATGATTATCTAGGCCTGCTTCACTTTTTCCAACCTTGAACCATAATCTTGTTTTTAATATTGTTGGCTGTTGATACTGTCAATTTAGGGCTGATGTATCAACACGCTTATGTAGATAATGCTTCACACACCACAAACAGAGAACACACACACACATTGTTGAAGGAAGAGATGGACACACAGGTATGCTTTGGAATTGAAGCTGTGCATTCAATATTAAGACTCGTCATTCTTTCCCCCCTGCTCTTTCTCTATCCCCCCCGTTCTCCCGCTCCCTAATAGGTTTGAGCGGTTAGAGGACCAGTTAAATGACCTGACAGAGTTGCACCAGCATGAGACCAGTAACCTGAAGCAGGAGCTGGCCAGCATCGAGGAGAAGGTGGCCTACCAGGCCTACGAGAGAGCTAGGGACATCCAGGTATGTATACACACACACAGAGATCTACAAACATGCCCCCTACACATCTATCTAAGCTGTATATAGTCAGTAACTTTAAGCCTGTGTGTCAAATGTTAACTGAATGCGGGTGTTTTTCTGTGTTTACAGGAGGCTCTGGAGTCGTGTCAGACACGTGTCTCTAAGCTGGAGCTCCAGCAGCAGCAGCAGCAGCAGACAGTACAGGTGGAGAACACAGACGCCAAGGTGATGCTGGGGAAATGCATCAACATCATGCTGGCCATCGTCACGGTGATCCTGGTGTGCGTTTCCACAGCGGCCAAGTTCACCGCGCCCCTCCTGCGAAGCCGCGTGCACCTGGCACTCACCTGCGTGGGTTTGTCCCTACTGGCAGTCATCTGGAAGAACTGGGAGCACCTGCAGTGTGCCCTGGAACGCATTCTCCTCCCACACTGAGCTAGACTCCTCCCATGTTAAGCTAGGCTCCACCCAGTCTGAGTTTGTCCCCCTCACAATGTGGGTTTGGCGCGTCCCACACTGAGTTTGGGACTTTGGAACTCTGTGATTTTGTCATAGCGATAGATGAAATGTGCGGGGTTTACAATGTAGCCTTACACCCCAACACCCTCGTGTCTCTCCCCCTCTCTGTCTTTTGGAGTTTGGACAGAACTCCTTGAGGGAAATTGTTTCCAAACGATGCCAGTGTGCCACTACAGTACAAATTACAGGAAAGCAAGACATCTTGCTTGCACTATGCAGGTGGTAAGCTTATGTATAACCTTTAAGAGAAACAAGGGGTCCGCTGATTGGTTCCTTGTCTTTTGTGGAGTCGTACTTACGTCACCTTTATTACACTAACACACTGACAGTATTAAAAACGAATTCTCCCAGAAGACCTCTGGTTCTGATCCACACACAGTCTCACTCCCATCCCCCCAAGCCACCATGATACACATTCATCCACACACACACTGAGAGGAATGTGACTTGTGTGTCTTTATGTGGGGGTGTCTTTATGTGGGGGTGTTCTCCATATGAGAGCGCTTTGTCTGTGTGGACCTATACTGTACTGTGTGGACCTATACTGTACTGTACTGTTAAGTGATGAAATGTTTTATAATTGGGAAAAAAAGACAGGACAATTGATTTTTAAGTGTAATATTTTATTAATTGTTCTCTTTTTGTGTGTGTGTGTGTGTGTGTGTGTGTGTGTGTGTGCCCGTGAAGGGTGGTTCATTTTTTTTACAAAGGAATGTGTACTGGAATGCGGGTTTGTGGATAAATGGTGTCTTATGTACTTTATATAGTCTATTAACAGATGCAGTGGAACTGCCACGGGTCTAGTCTATAAGGGGTGAATTCACCCCAAGAGTTATGTGTTCTCTCTCCCATAGGAAATACATAGACTGACCCTTTAGCCGCTAACATGCTAACTGTGAGTGATATCGTCTGGCAGTCTGATGGATCTGGGGGGAAGTAACCTCAGACGTGACACACACAAACCTCATTTGCGATTCGTCCTTTAATATTGATGATAATGTCATTTTTGTGAAATAGGAATTAAGCACTGTTCAGAGTGGGCTGAACAAAGGAATTGATTTATACCAAATGGTTCAGACAGATTAGAACACTAAGTTTTATGCATTTTCTCTGAAATGTTTCATATTTTTTGCCTTTTTACAATGAAAACCGAACAAAATGAACATTCTAAATGCCTTTGATGCTATCGTCTGATTGGACAGAGATGGGAGGGTTAGGTGGGAAGTGAGCGATGCAGCTCTGGCCCCACCCACTCTGTAAGCTACTTATCACTATGATGATAGGGGCCAGGCCTGACGCCTTTTCAATGCAGCTTCTGTGTTAAACCTGATATTTTCTGTGCTTTGGTCTCTGTCTCTTTAAAAAGCCAAATTTGGGTCTATGTGGCTGGCTGGCACCTTGAGTAATATAGTATGTCATGTCCTGAACCATTGATATTTACACTGTCCATTGGTTACTCAAGAGTTCTGGCTCTATCCCAATTCCTGAATATATTCCCTGTGTCTGGAGAGAGAGCCATATCCCAGATTCACAGCCCAGGGCCTATAATTCCAGTGTCTAGATTCCGGTATGTTTTACCGACCCAGTAGCATTGCACGCTGTTAGGTTTAATCCGGTTTTCCAAAACACACTTTTTAAAATGAGAACAAAATTAAATCCTCTTCCTTTTCTAGAAACATTGTGTCTTTTATCGTAGAGCTCTTCTCATCTTATCCTCTGAAGATTCATCAGAGTATTTCTACCCTGAACTGATCTCTTGATCAGGTCATCAATTGTACTTTATCTACCAGAGATGATGATGCAAGGAGTGAGGGCTCTGCACAGAAGGTGACGTTATTAACCTTTTAATCTGTTTATCAATATGTTCTGTGTAGATTCATGGCTGTGGGGAGATGTTAGGTTGGGGGTGCTGTTGACAGGGGTGGGGAAGTATTTCTCTGTGCTCTAACAGTGCTGTCGACAGGAGTAATAAATTACACATTTTAGATTACACACACACACAGTGCATTCAAAGTATTCAAACCCTTTGACTTTTCCCAAATTTTGTTACATTACAGCCTTATTTTAAAATAGATTAAATTGTCAAATGTGTCTCAAGCTACAGACAATACCCCATAATGACAAAGAGAAAATAGGTTTTCAAATGTATTCAAAATAAAAAACGGAAATATTATTTACTTAATATTCAGACCCTTTCCTATGAGACTCTAAATTGAGCTCAGGTGCATCCTGTTTCCATTGATCATCCTTGAGATGTTTCTACAACTTCATTGGAGTCCACCTGTGGTAAATTCAATTGATTGGACATGATTTGGAAAGGCACACACCTGTCTATATAAGGTCCCACAGTTGACAGTGCATGTCAGAGCAAAAACTAAGCCATGAGGTCAAAGGAATTGTACGTAGAGCTCCGAGACAGAATTGTGGCGAGACACAGATCTGGGGAAGGGTATCGAAAAATGTCTGCAGCATTGAAGGTCCCCAAGAAGACAGTGGCCATCATTCTTAAATGGAAGAAGTTTGGAACAACCAAGACACTTCCTAGAGCTGGCCGCCCGGCCAAACTGAGCAATCGTGGGAGAAGTGTTTTGGTCGTGGAAGTGACCAAGAATCTGATGGTCACTGACAGAGCGCTAGAGTTGCTCTGCGAAGATGGGAGAACCTTCCAGAAGGACAACCATCTCTGCAGCACTCCACCAATCAGGCCTTTGTGGTAGAGTGACCAGATGGAAGCCACTCCTCAGTAAAAGGCACATGACAGGCCGCTTGGAGTTTGCCAAAAAGCACCTAAAAACTCTCAGACCATGAGAAACAAGATTCTCTGGTCTGATGAAACCAAGATTGAACTCTGGCCTGAATGCCAAGCGTCACGTCTGGAGGAAACCTGGCACCATCCCTACAGTGAAGCATGGTGGTGGCAGACTCATGCTGTAGGGATGTTTTTCAGCGGCAGGGACTGGGAGACTAGTCAGGATTGAGGGGAAAGCTGAACGGAGCAAAGTACAGAGATCCTTCATGAAAACCTGCTCAGGACCTAAGACTGGGGTGAGGGTTCACCTTCCAACAGGACAACGACCCTAAGCACACAGCCAAGACAACGCAGGAGTGGCTTCAGGATAAGTCTCTGAATGTCCTTGAGTGGCCCGGACTTGAACCCGATCGAACATCTCTGGAGAGACCTTACAATGACTGTGCAGCGACGCTCTCCATCCAACCTGACAGAGCTTGAGAGGATCTGCAGATAAGAATGGAAGAAACTCCCCAAATACAGGTGTGCCAAGCTTGTAGCGTCATACCCAAGAAGACATGGCTGTAATCGCTGCCAAAGATGCTTCAGCAAAGTACTGAATAAAGGGTCTGACTACTTACATAAATGTGATATTTCAGTGTATTTTTTATAAATTTGCTAACATTTCTAAAAACCTGTTTGTGCTTTGTCATTATTGGGTATTGTGTGTGGATTTGGGGGGGGGGGCAAATTAATCAATTTTAGAATAAGGCTGTAATGTAACAATGTGGAAAGTCAAGGGGTCTGAATACTTACCCTCGGCACCCCTCTCTAGCTTATGAACCAATTTGCACTGTACACCATTTCACAACAGACCACTAGTCTGAATGATATTGTGAAGAAGCAGTGACCAGTGGCATTTGTTTAGCTTAAATCTAGTGACATTAATAATGTGTACATGTTGTTTTGCATACAGTGAGGGTGTTCAAACTCTCTTGGGCATCATTCAGGTTTTATCCAATTCCCCCTGGGCTAACTTCATTATTTAGCTTGTACTCCAGTGCGTTTTGAAGTACCCTGTTTCTGCCAACTCCCATCAACTAGCTGGCAGTAGCTCCAAGGTCTGGGAACTGGGAGCTTCATTAAAGGCCCAGTGCAGCCACAAATGAGATTTTTCTGTGTTTTATATATTTCCACACTGAGGTTGGTATAAAACTGCAATGATAATGCCCATTTAGTGTAAGAGCTGTTTGAAAAGACTGCCTGAAATTTCTGCCTGTTTTGGTGGGATGGAGTTTTGGCCAATTGGTTAATAGAGCAATAAGAAATAGTTCCAAACCTCACTGCCAATAACAGCTAATTTGACATTTTTACCTCTCCAAGCACACCACTCCGACAATCCGGGCAAAATGATTGCTTGAGAAACGGCTTTTTACCAAGAAGCTTTTTCTTTTTGACCATTGTTTTAAATAAAAATCAGTGAAGTAGTTAATTGTCACACAAACGATTTGATATTGAGATAAATATGGCTGCATTGGACCTTTAAACCATCTGCGCTGTGCCACTGCGGCTTAAAGTGTGTATGTGCTACCACTTAGTGGTGAGTCTACAGTAATGCAGCAGAATTAGGGTGCAATTCAACAACATAACCCTAGGGGGGAAGTAAACACTTTGATAGTCGCTGGATCCACAAGCTGTACCTTCCCCCAATTTAACTCAGACCTGCATAATTATACTCAACAAAAATATAAACGCAACATGTAAAGTGTTGGTCCCATGTTTAATAAGCTAAAATAAAAGATCCCAGGTATTTTCCGTACGCACCAAAAGCTTATTTCTCAAGTTTTGTGGACAAATTTGTTTACATCCCTGTTAGTGAGCATTTCTCTTTTGCCAAGATATGCCACACATGTCAGGTGTAAACGCAGATTATACACTGCTCAAAAAAATAAAGGGAACACTAAAATAACACATCCTAGATCTGAATGAATGAAATATTCTTATTAAATACTTTTTTCTTTACATAGTTGAATGTGCTGACAACAAAATCACACAAAAATTATCAATGGAAATCAAATTTATCAACCCATGGAGGTCTGGATTTGGAGTCACACTCAAAATTAAAGTGGAAAACCACACTACAGGCTGATCCAACTTTGATGTAATGTCCTTAAAACAAGTCAAAATTAGGCTCAGTAGTGTGTGTGGCCTCCACGTGCCTGTATGACCTCCCTACAACGCCTGGGCATGCTCCTGATGAGGTGGCGGATGGTCTCCTGAGGGATCTCCTCCCAGACCTGCTCTAAAGCATCCGCCAACTCCTGGACAGTCTGTGGTGCAACGTGGTGTTGGTGGATGGAGCGAGACATGATGTCTCAGATGTGCTCAATTGGATTCAGGTCTGGGGAACGGGCGGGCCAGTCCATAGCATCAATGCCTTCCTCTTGCAGGAACTGCTGACACACTCCAGCCACATGAGGTCTAGCATTGTCTTGCATTAGGAGGAACGCAGGGCCAACCGCACCAGCATATGGTCTCACAAGGGGTCTGAGGATCTCATCTCGGTACCTAATGGCATTCAGGCTACCTCTGGCGAGCACATGGAGGGCTGTGCATCCCCCCAAAGAAATGCCACCCCACACCATGACTGACCCACCGCCAAACCGGTTATGCTGGAGGATGTTGCAGGCAGCAGAACGTTCTCCACGGCGTCTCCAGACTCTGTCACGTCTGTCACATGTGCTCAGTGTGAACCTGCTTTCATCTGTGAAGAGCACAGGGCGCCAGTGGTGAATTTGCCAATCTTGGTGTTCTCTGGCAAGTGGACGTCGGGCCCTCATACCACCCTCATGGAGTCTGTTTCTGACCGTTTGAGCAGACACATGCACATTTGTGGCCTGCTGGAGGTCATTTTGCAGGGCTCTGGCAGTGCTCCTCCTTGCACAAAGGCGGAGGTAGCGGTCCTGCTGCTGGGTTGTTGCCCTCCTACGGCCTCCTCCACGTCTCCTGATGTACTGGCCTGTCTCCTGGTAGCACCTCCATGCTCTGGACACTACGCTGACAGACACAGCAAACCTTCTTGCCACAGCTCGCATTGATGTGCCATCCTGGATGAGCTGCACTACCTGAGCCACTTGTGTGGGTTGTAGACTCCGTCTCATGCTACCACTAGAGTGAAAGCACCGCCAGCATTCAAAAGTGACCAAAACATCAGCCAGGAAGCATAGGAACTGAGAAGTGGTCTGTGGTCACCACCTGCAGAACCATTCCTTTATTGGGGGTGTCTTGCTAATTGCCTATAATTTCCACCTGTTGTCTATTCCATTTGCACAACAGCATGTGAAATTTATTGTCAATCAGTGTTGCTTCCTAAGTGGACAGTTTGATTTCACAGAAGTGTGATTGACTTGGAGTTACATTGTGTTGTTTAAGTGTTCCCTTTATTTTTTTGAGCAGTGTAGTTTTTCAAATGAACCTCTGACTCCTTCCAGTCGCTATGCGGTCGAAACTTTAAAAAAAAGTACATTCTTTAAACCCATATAGTGTACCTATGTTGGCCCTCTGTTGCGTACCTTTGTTTGCTGAAATCCATACTTTTTAATATAACGTTAAACAAATGCAACCTCATTGAGATTCAATTGGCACAGGGACATGCTGAGTTGACATCTTAGAGCAATTGCAGTGAGGAAACAGTAGGTGGTTGTATTTGATTAACATTTTATTAAAACGTATGGATTTATTCAAACAAAGATAGGCATGCAACAACAGAGGATAAACATATGTACAGGGTAAGGGTTTAAGAGTACATTTTTTAAGCATGGACTGCAGAGACTCCAAGGAGTCGGAGGTTAATTTTAATAACTCTAGTCTGCAATCAACTCCCTGGAGGAGTTGATACAATTGGCTTGGTCAAAGAGGAATGCCGCGTTCAAAACAACTGGGAACTATGGAATCTCTGACTTCAGTGCTTTCATGACAACTTGGAACTCAGAAAAAAAAAAACGAGCTCCGACAAATGAAAAAAATAAAAGGCCACTAAATTGTGCAATTTTGTCACACAACACAATACCACAGGTGTCTCAAGTTTTAAAGTAACGTACAATTGGAATGCTGACTGCATGAATGGCCACCAGAGCTGTTGCCAGATAATTTTATGTTAATTTCTCTACCATAAACTGCCTCCAACGTCATTTTAGAGAATTTGGCAGTATGTCCAACCGGCCTGACAACTACAGACCACGTGTAACCATGCCGCGTTCAAAACAATTGGGAACTCGGGATCCCTGACTTCAGTGCTTCCAAGACAACTTGGAACTCAGGAAAAAAACGAGCTCAGACTAGGAAAAATCGTTTTGAAAGCTCACACAACTCGGAATTCGAGGTCGGGAACTCCGGCCTCTTCCTCGAGTTCCGACCTGAAGATCACTAACCTCGTGGTTTTTGAAGTTCCCAGTTGCCTTGAAAGCACTATAAACCGTGGACATTCAACATTTGCACATGCTGAAAATGCCTGAGCTCAAAAGTATTACACGTAATTTGGCCTTATCAGGGAGCTTTGGAATATTCTGAGTTAGTAGATGGAGTCCGATTTCATTGACGAAATGTATACATTTTTTGTTGTTGCCCTAAACGATTTATTTTATATCTCGGTGTAACGTAAACTCACTCACTTTTGCACATCGCCTTGGTCCGCATAATTTACCTTATTTTAGCTGTAACGATTGTTCTCCTCCTCGTCTGAGGAGCAGGGATCGGACCAAAACGCAGCTTTTGTGGAATACATAATGAATTTATTTAAACAAGACGAACACGAAGCCCACTTGATAAATAAAAAAAAACGACGTAGACCGACCTGGACATAAGAACTTACATAACACGAAGAACGCACGAACAGGAACAGACTAAACAAACGAAACAGTCCCGTGTGGTACAGACACGGAAGACAATCACCCACCAACAAACGGTGTGAACAGCGTACCTTAATATGGTTCTCAATCAGAGGAAACGTCAAACACCTGCCCCTGATTGAGAACCATATAAGGCTAATTAACAAATGAACCTACACAAGAAACAAATAACATAGACTGCCCACCCAGCTCATGTCCTGACCAACTAAACAAAGCTAAACAAAGGAAAATAAGGTCAGGAACGTGACGTTAGCACCCAAAAAACGTAATACTTCCAGATCAACTGTAATGTCAATACCATTGTAAAGCACAATTTCTCCACTTTCCAACATAATCAATTACATGAACTCCACGCTGCCCGTTTCTGCATGATTCAAGAAGGCAACGAGCTCCGTCGGGTCCTTTTAAAAATGTCGGGTGGGGAAGCGAAACTAATGCGTGGTAGTGAGAAGGAGAGATGTGTGTGGCAAAACTGCTTTTTTTCACTCGATCTGTCCAACTTATCACCTCTAAAGTGTAAATAAAACACTATAAAGAGTTTATATAATGTGTCATTACATACCTATTTGAAGGTTTGTGTCGAATTTGAATCGGGTTTTTAGGGCGGTGCTAAAGTGATCTTCAGAAGTTAACAGGGGCTTTGAGAGTCATGATGCTCGCAGTGATGACGCAAAAAATGACTAGGTATCCCCCTTACCCCGTCACTGTCCATTTCTTGTTTTTAAACGATGAGAGAAGTGCTGCACCTGTTGGAGAGAGATTGTAAGACAGAAATAGTTGCTTTATGCGTGCTGTACGTTACGGCATGACACGTCACGATGTAACGGAGAGTCAGTTTTTTCTACTTTTCTCCAATCCTATAGAGCCATTACCATGTCGATCAACGCTTGAATAGAAACGTAGTTCATACCCCAGATTTTGAAGTCAACACAGTCCCATTAGTTTTCTTTGTAGCCTCGTTTGAATGTCGCGGCAAATTTGTACGGAATGGGGTGAGTTTACTACAACGGAAACAAACGTATTATTGGTAAAACGAAAGTTAGATGATACAAACCGCAATGATTTAAAGATGGTTTAAATTATTTTCACCTGTGTACATTTGCTCTATTAGGGGACTGCAATAATAGTAGTGGAAGGTAAGCATACATATATATCTATGATGTACAGAAAGTTTTTTGTCCAAATGAATTTACATTAATTGTTATTCTAACATTTAGTTCATGCCCTCCATGATCACTTTAGAAGGGGTCCAAAATCGGGCAGCGTTGTCTAACATTTTTATTGCTTTGGGGAGGGTTCTGTGGTTTTTGATGGGCACAGGGGATGGTAGTGCTTTTTCCCCCGGGTTTACATTCACCCGTTTGAAGGTTTTACTTCAACATTTCTTGCAACCTACCAACATTTCCTCATCTGCTTACATGCGCCACTCCTATATCAGTGTTTATGGTACTTTTTAAACTTTTTTGTTTATTGTTTTTTACTTAACACGTATTTTTCTTAAACCTGCATTGTTGGTTAAGGGCTTGTAAGTAATCATTTCACTGTAAGGTCTACACCTGTTGTATTCGGCGCATGTGACAAATAACATGTGATTTGATACTGCAGTGAAAATCCTATTTGAATAACGGCACAAAAGCCCTGTGATTTTAAAAAATATATTTCATTCCATTCAGATAATTTCAAATCAAATCCAATTTTATTTGTCACATACACGTGTTTAGCAGATGTTATTGCTGGTTTAGCGAAATGCTTTGAGTCTACTCTCGACAGTTTATTAGGTATAGAACACATAGTAGCATGCCAGTCTGGCTGTATTTTAAGTTTTGATACTCTGATGCCTTGTCTTTTGCGGATTATCATTCTCTCCCAAATCGTTTTATAATAATATAACCGCATCCTTCCAGCAGGCACAGTCATTCAAGAAAGCATAATACCTGCTCTCTCAAGTGCAAGCTAACTAGCTAAATTACCATACATGTTTAATGCTTTAGCTAGCTAGCTAATGTTAGCTGGCTGGCTAGCTAGGTAACGTTACGTGTATGATCTGTGTAGTAATATTATTAGAATCTCAGAGCCATTTGCATTGCTAGTTATAGCCTAACACAGACATGGGCAAACTACGGCCCGCGGGCCACATACGGCCCGTTAGGCTTTTTAATCCGGCCCGCCGAACTTGTCCAAATTATAGTAAAAACCTCCTTTTTTTCCCCTTTCCCTGCAATGCCCACGTTTCCCCAATAGATGGCGCACTCAAAACACATTGACCGTTGTTGGAGTGGCGCGTATTTCTCTTTATTTCACTTTAATTTTCACTTCGTTTCACGTCACCATTAAGCCCTTCTGTGAAAATGAGCGGACCAAAGAGAAGGAAAGTGGACAGCGAATGCCGAGTGTTTAATAAGGAGTGGACAACAAAATACTTCTTCACTGAAGTCCGATCAACGGCTGTATGTCTGATATGCCAAGAAGCTGTTGCGGTTTTCAAAGAGTACAATATCAGCCGTCACTTTGCCACGAAGCATGCAAACTATGCTAGCAAGCAGTCAACACAAGAACGGGCGGCTACTGCTCAGAGGTTGGCAGCTAATTTACAGAGTCAACAGAACTTTTTTCACCGACAAACTGCAATTCAAGAGTCAAGTACCAAGGCAAGTTATTTGCTGGCATTCAAATTAGCAAAGGCTAGCAAGCCTTTCTCCGAAGGCGAGTTTTTGAAAGAGTGCATGGTATCGACCTACGTGTGTGAGCAGACGTTTAGCGTCATGAAAATCAACAAAGCCCATCACAGATCCAAGTTAACTGACCAACACCTCAGATCTGTCCTGAGAATTGCCACAACAAAACTAACTCCAGACTTTGATGCACTGGCAAAAAAGGGAGACCAACAACACTGTTCCCACTGAAATGGTGAGTTTTTCTGCTGTGTTATGAAAAAATGCATATGGAAAGTTTGGAAGTGCGTCTTTTAATTAAGAGCAATGCGCATTTACGCACAGCAGCGGTACAGTAGCTTTATTAACACGCCGCACATCGCTCTTAATTTAAATTTAAATTTTCAGCTGCAGGTAGGATATTTAATACAGCCTATGTCTGTGTGCTTGGCAACGATACACGTGTACTGTTTGCGCGTGAAGGCGAGGGCGTCCGTGGCGAGTTTGTAGAGCGCGCGGTCAGGACAATCCATCCATGATTTTGCGGAGTTTAACACAAGTAGATATTATTGAGCTTGAGTATTTCGTTGTGTAATAATATGTTTTGAATGTTGAAAGTGATTCAATTTTTCAATAAATGTTGATTTCTTTAACTTTGCACCTTCGATTGAAACTTATTAAAAACAGACGCAATCTTGATAAATCACAGTGCGTATGTTATTTTAATCTATTTACATTTCCTCATCCCGGTATCTGCGAAATAGTATGTAAATGCCATATCTTGCATATTCCTTGAGACTAATGTATTAACTGATAAGGGCTATTTTTCACATTTGAAAGACAGTTAATAAATTGGGTTGTAGTGTTCTTACTGTGCTATGAGGTTTGCACACACTACATTTAATGCTTTAGTATATCCGGCCCAAACACTCCCTCCAAATGCTCCTGGCCCGGCCCCTCTGTCAAATTTTAGAACCCATTGTGGCCCGCGAGTCAAAAAGTTTGCCCACCCCTGGCCTAACACCTTGCCCAAACCGGCTGCGCGCGTGCGCCATCGTGCGCTATCGTGCATACATTTATTTTACCCCCCCACACCAAACGCGATCACGACACGCAGGTTAAAATATCAAAACAAACTCTGAACCAATTACATTAATTTGGGGACAGGTCGAAACAGTACACTTTAACTTGAAATGAAAACAACTTTCTGACAAAATTAGAAACAACCAAATACAGACATTTGAAGGAGATGTATCTTCTGCTTGGATAGTTCCATCTGTGCTACTGACTTAGTCTTTAATTCCAGTTTGTCTACAAATGTATAATTGATATGTTGGATTCGTGTCTCCATCTCAACCAAAAATCTAAGTTAAAGAATAGGACTAAATCAAACTTTTGCTATGAGAGATGGGTTTATTTACAGAGCAATTCAGTTGAGAAATTCCTGTTCACATATCAGTGCAACATAATGTAAAGTGTGACCTAGGTTTTTCGGAATTGTTGAATGAATCCCACATTCTCAACCATTTGAGACAGAAATCACTCTTATGGGATAGGCCTTTTCACACTGCCTCATCATTATTAGTTTCACAATCTACCATTTTATTTTCTACAGCCAACTATGGAAGGTTTGTTTCAACCTGGTATTTAAAAATATATATATTTTTTTACTAATCTCACTTCTGCAGAAAGTGTCTCACTGTGAGTAATAGGTTCCCAAATGGCCTCACAATTGACCATTTCTTTATTTCTCTCCTCTGAAATGGTATTACTGTGAAACACACTTCCTCTTTTCTAGTAATTGTCAGGTGATTGGCAGAATGAGTCAGAAATGCTGTTGTAGTTTAGCTGTGAATGTCTTGAGATAAAGGCCACCCTCCAGAGTTGTTCTGATACTCTCACTGGAAGTTTTTAACATATTTATAAACTTTATATTAAAAGGGCAAATATGAAAATATATGCTGACTATTACTTGTTTATACATACTGTACAAAAAAACCCGGTGCAATTCAGTGATCTCTAATTGTCTACATTTTTTCAAACAGCTATTTACTCTATTGCAAAAGTGATATTTAATTGTGTTTGGTTGTCAACACAACCAAATATGAACATTTGAAGGAGAATTATCTTCTGCTTGGATAGTTCCATCTGTGCCACTGACTTAGTCTGGCTTTATTTACAGTTTGTCTACAAATTAATAATTGATATGTTGGATAAATTGGATAAAAATCTAAGTTTAAAGAGTTGGACGAAATCAAATCAAACTTTAAATGCACTTTAAATAAAGTTTGATGGCGTTTAGTCATATTATTTTACTTTGATTTTTGATGGAGATGTGAGCAACATTAACTTTTAATCAACCAAATCTTAAACCCTTAGGCCTATATTTATTGTCAATTTATAGTTGAATCCTGGGATAGAATAGAAACAATAGCTTTTGATGACTTCGCAAATGCTATAGCCTAAATAGTATCATTTAATGATATATGATTCACTCAAGTATGGTTACATTTCATTTGATCAGTTAAATCTTCTCTCTGAAATGACTTCGATAGTGAATGATATTATATTTTTAATTGGAGCATGTGTAATAATCATTCTCACGATAGCACATTGGTAGTAGTCAGTGACAAATATCAAAGATAAGCAGGGCTGGGCTTGATTAAAACCCTGGATGGAAAACCAAATGGTAGCTGTAGATATATTAATTCTCCAGTAGGAGGTGCTGCCCAGCCTATAGTTTTTTTCTTATAGTGGAAATAACGTTGAAGATCTAACGTTGTTTCAAAGGTACAAATTCAAAATATTTCATACGAAGTTTGACAATGTTGAAAATTGATTACCATGATGACATAATCCTGTGGTTGAAATTTCACCCTCAAAACAACAGTTTACGTTGATTACTTTTTGCAAATCCAATTGATTTTAAACATAGATTCCATGTCACAATATGTTGACAAATTACATTGAAACAACATTGATTCACCAAGTTTGTGCCCAGTAGGTATGCTTTCCTTATTGGTTGTGGTGCATTGGTACGAAACCTGTTGGTGGAAAATTTGTTGCAAATATAATTATAGCATAAACATTTTGAAAATCAGATTTCCATTTAGCTGATCATTGTCTGCAGCTGGTTCTGGTCGTAGTGTAGGTCTAATGAAACAGGAAGGGAGAGTTAATTTGTCCGTGATGGTCGGCAAACCCTCAACCTTCTGGCCCGTAGCCATCGACTGTGCCACAAAAGCATGCTGAAGTGGCAAAGTTGATATCCAGGTTTATAAACACAGGGTCGCTGCAGTTATTGTTATTTGTGGACGTACATTTTTTTTAGTTAATTCTATAAGGGGAGAGGGTGTTCACTTTTTCTGCAGTATAAGGGGAGGGTCGTTTGAAAATATTAACATTGGGGAGGGGTGCATTTCTTTTATGGCACCTCGAGTTGTTTGTTTGTTTACGGTGAGGAATGAGATCTGGCTGTTCTTTGTCAAGGGGGACTGCAAACAAGGAGGTAAAGTTAAATAGGGAGAGCGTTGCTGGGATGTTTAACTTTCCCACGTTTGCTTTGGTAGAACACCTGAGATCAGGGGAACTTTTTCCCCCTTTTTTTACTCAGGCAGAATCCAGGATAGCTGGCTGGATATGAGTTTATCTAGATCTAAAGGTTGTCAGTAGATACACAATACCATATCCTCCTCATAGGACAACATACAACCATGTACTGTACATCCACAATAATGCACTATGTTGTGCTTTATTTGATAAACCTTTCAAAGCAACAGTAGAAGACTAGCATCGATTTTGTGAATGGAGGCCATGGCAAGATATTCTGTTGTCCTTCTGGCTAACACGAGTCTCATGACACACTGTTACATAACTGTAACGTCTGTTATATAAACCTAACATCTGTTCAGATTAATGCCGGAGCATCCACTATAAAAGGCCCTACAATTGGGAAGTGAAGAACGTTCAGACTTCGTTTGCCCTGCCAGAAAAACAACGATCTAGAGAGACTTCTGTGACCCTTCTAAGATACAAAGGTGCAGTATGTTATATCATATTCAACTAGATACAAATATTTCACAGTGTGAATGAAGTACATTCTTGGTATTGGAATTGGCCATGGGGATTGGTTGCTTTACCATTGGCATTTTCTTATGGCTTCCCAGCGAGGGATCCAAGTGTGTACATTTTGAAGCCATGAGCCGTGGATTCAGTGAAGTTCACCGTCCCTCCACACTTTCCTCTGTGACCGAGCCCACATTCGTACTCACCACAGAGTGGGCGTGGTTCTGGGAGGACGAGTACGGCAAATGGGTCCAGTTCGCATCCATCGTAAGTGGTGTAAAACACTCAAACAGGCTGATGTGTTATGAGGACAATAATAGAGATAGTAAACTGTTATTCCCCTTGAATTTGAGTTTTTTTCTATAAATCACAGAAAGAGATGCACAGATGGTCATCCATCACCAGTGAAGACCTTGAGAAAAGGTTCCAGGAGGATCAAAGTGCTGTGGTGAAGTTCACTGCAGGCCAGCAGTCTTATGAGCTGAGTTTCAGAGGTAACACACATCAACACTCTTGCACAAAATATATTTAATTTACAACAGACATGGTTCAAATAGTTATTCTCATAATTACAGACATGACGCAAAAAAACAAAAGATACGGTACTGTAAGGATGGTCAGGCGTCGTCCTGTGTTTGTTTCAACTGCAGACAGCAGGTAATGTACGGATGAGGAGGAACTGAGAGGATGGTCACCATGTTCTGTATTTAACCTAATAAACACTCACAATTGCATAATCAATATTTGGATAATAAGTGGAGAAATAAATATAGGTATTCAATTGAGCTACTTATTTTCTTAGTGTTGTATGTCATGTTCCCTTCTATATTTATCCTCAGGACAAATAGAACATGCAACTCCTCTCAGAATTTCAGAGATGTTCCTGGATTTTGGGACAAGTCTGCCATACCTGACATTGGATATAAGGTCACTTGTTTACATGTGGTTATTCTGCTTAGGCTTACAGAAAGGTTAGTGTTCAACTTTTTGTTTTAGCAGTGACAACTATTTTGTTTTCCCCTCCTGCAGACAGTCACTCTTCTGAGTTCTGACAGGGACTATCAGAAGGTCCAGAGACTTTTCAACAACACCATGAGGGGCTTCCAAATCACCAGCATCGAGAGGGTCCAAAACAGGGACCTCTGGGAAGTCTTCCAGTGGTATGTTTACATCAACTCTCACACACAATCCTAGCATGTTACTTCCAAAATGCTAAGTAAACCCTGGCTTGAACAAGATTATGAGGAAGCAGCTAATGTTTTTACCCCTGTTTTTTTAGGAAAAGAGATTTGATGAAGAAAAACAGTGGAGGTAAAAACAGCAAGGAGCTACATCTCTTCCACGGAACGGACCCAAAACACGTAGACGCCATTTGCAGAGATAACTTCGACTGGAGGCTGTGTGGAACAAATGGAACTGTGTATGGCGAAGGTACCTCATGTTAACCAACTGTCAGAAGTGTAGTCAGATTTTAGAAGCAGTCATGATCTCATTATAGTCAGTCATTTTGTTTTACTGATGATCTTCTCTGTTTGTTTAAGGGAGTTACTTTGCCAGGGATGCCAAGTACTCACACTGCTTCATCAGCCACTCAGGAGTGAGGTCCATGTTTGTTTGTCGGGTGCTTGTTGGTGACTACACACGAGGGAACTCGGACCTCCGTCGCCCCCCTCCAAAAGGCGAGGGAAATCCCACTTTCTATGACAGCTGTGTGGACAATGTCCTGAACCCATCCATATATGTGGTGTTTGAAAAGCACCAGGTGTACCCCGAGTTCCTCATCAGGTATGATGATGGCGTCATGCACTTGTCCTCTTCGGCTCCAGCTCCTCCCAAAACTGTCTCTATCCAATCCACGTACATAGTCCAATACCCAACATCCAACCGGATTCAAGCAGCAGCTGCTGCTACGCTGCCAAACTCTCGAGTTCCATCCACTTCCACTTTGAATCCATCTCAAGCAGCCACCACTTTCTCTAATCCAACCAATTCTCTTCCCCCTTCACGTCTCCCAAAACCTGCCCAAACCTCATTGGGATTCAGTCAATCTGCAGTCATCATGAAGCCAGCCCCAAGTTCTCAATTGGTGGATACCACCCTAGGCCAAGCTAATTGGTCTTACACTCCCTCATTCAGCAAACTCCCTCATAAACTTATTACCCAAGCCAGCACCACCTCTTGTACACCCACTACCCCCTCTTATACACTACCTACCCCGGCCAGTACCCCCTCTTATACACGCATTACCCCAGCTAGTACCCTGTCTTATACACGCGTTACCCCAGCCAGTACCCCCTCTCGTACACGCATTACCCCAGCCAGTACCCCCTCTCGTACACGCATTACCCCAGCCAGTACACCCACTACCCCGGCCAGTACCCCCTCTTATACACGCATTACCCCAGCTAGTACCCTGTCTTATACACGCGTTACCCCAGCCAGTACCCCCTCTCGTACACGCATTACCCCAGCCAGTACCCCCTCTCGTACACCCATTACCCCAGCCAGTACCCCCTCTCGTACACCCACTACCCCAGCCAGTACCCCCTCTCGTACACCCACTACCCCAGCCAGTACCCCCTCTCGTACACCCACTACCCCAGCCAGTACCCCCTCTCGTACACCCACTACCCCAGCCAGTACCCCCTCTCGCACACTCACTCCCTCAGTCAGTGCCCCCTCTCGCACACTCATTACCCCTGGCACTGCCCACACTCGCACACTCACTCGCTCAAGCAACCCCTTTCGCACACTCACTACCCATGCCAGCCCCCCTTCTCGCACACTTTCCCGTTCAACTGACACACCCTCTCAGGCTCACACCAGCTCAACGACCACTACTCACAGTCTCCCTGCCAGCAGTACCTCTCACTCACTATCCCCTTCATACTCATTGAGCACACCTTACCACACACCTTCTCACTCATCATACACCCCCACTTCCACAGACTCTTCCACGCTCTTGGGGTCTCACCACTCCACATCGACCACTACTTCTGACACATCTGCTACTATTACATCATCTAGAGTGCAGGAGTTAATTAAACAATTTGGTGGTCAAAGCTCAACCTGTTGACAATTTGTAGTGTTTCTGAATGATAATTGCATTTTCATGTTAAATATGCATAGTTGGTGTGTTAAACCCTTGCAACCCTTACAACAAACCAGAATGATGTTCAACACAGGAGGTTGGTGACACCTTAATTTGGGAGAACGGTCTTGTGGTAATGACTGGAGAGGAATAGGTGGAATGGTATCAAACTCATAGTTTCCAGGTGTTTGATGCCATTAAATTTCCTTCGTTTTGGCCATTATTATGAGCCGTTCTCCCCTCAGCAGCCTCCTGTGACGTTCAACTAGTAAAAAGGAATATGATGAGCACGTTTCCTTTACTCTGGGACTTCTGGTCTGCTGACACATTTTGTAAAGTAGTTGGATTTCTGTGTTTTCTGTGTATTCAACTAAATAAACTAAATGACCAATAGAAAGTAATTGACTGGATGTTTGTTTGACTAATGGTGTGGAGTAATGCAGAAGAAGTAGGGTGCAGTTCAGCAACATCACCCCTAGGGGGAAGAAAACACCTTAAAAAGTAGACAGATTTTCTTTTTAATGCAGTTGTGCATTCAGAAACTACCATGACTGCATTTACACAGGCAGCCCAATTCTGATTATTTTGTCAACACTGTCTGAACTACATGATATGCCATTTATCAGACTCTTTTATCCAAAGTGATTTACAGACATGCATGCATTCACTTTACGTATGGGTGGTCCAGGGAATAAAAACCACTACCCTGGTATTACATGCACCATGCTCTACCAACAGCTAAAAAGGACACATCATTTTAAAATAAAGTCCATAAATACAATTTATTTATACATAAAAAGGTAATTTCCCCCTAAATTTCAAAAGAAAAAATTGACTACCAAGACTTATAGATTATCTAGTGATGCCATAGATTTACTTTTTGCTTTCATTTTAGTAAACTGTGATCTTCTTGTCCTTGATGGAGGTGCGCGTGGTATGGAGGTCATAGAGCTGACCCAGGGTGGTGGATGAGAGACGTAAGTCATCAGACCTGGCTGAAACAATGGATGTGTCAAGGAGTTCAGGGAGCCAAACTGTGCAGAAGCATGTGTCAAGGTAGGCCTGGGGGTTCTCTGTCCTGTTGGGCAAGGAGATCTGAACCTTGCATTGTTGGGCAGCACAGGGGTGGCTTGTGAGTGTAGCATGACTGGAATAGGTTGCCAGTGCATTTTGTGGTGGCTCTGGTTTTGGACAAAGTTAGGTGATGGAACATAAGTCTCAGGCCTGGACCCTTCCCTGTACTGAATAAGGTACTCTGGGTAAACCTGGTGCTTCCCGACCACCATAAATACAGAGGGGTTGTAGATATCATCCACACAGCTGTCATAGGAAATGGTGTGACTTCCATCTTTTGAAGGGGGGCAGAGGTAGCTGGAGTGTCCTTGCGTGTAATTTCCCACCAGCACACGACAAACAAACATGGACCTGACTCCTGACTGGCTGGTGTAGCTGTGGGAGAACTTGGCATCCTTAGAAAAGTAGCTTCCTGGAAAGAGATGGGTTAGAATTAGAACAATCACAGTGACAGTGTGACATTACAAAGACATTTGTTCTGTCAACTTTTCCACTGTATTTCCACAATGTGACGTGAAAGAATAGAAAAAAAGGTGTTGTCCAATGCCATTTCCACGTAACATAACAAATTCTTATATAAACTTAATCTATTAAATATCACACAAAATACAGAACTCACCTTGCCCATAGGGTGTTCCTTGTGTTCCACCGATCCTCCAGTCTATGTTCTGCAGGCATATAGCGTCCACGTGTTTGGAGTCTGTTCCATGGAAGAGCTGCTTCTCATTGTCCTTCCCTGCGTTTGTCTTTCTCATCACATCTCCTTGCCTTGGGAGAGGAACAACAGATTAATTTGTCAGTATCTTTATTGGCATGCCACCTCAGCATTTGCGAGTGTCTGCTCGTTTGCTACTAGAATCTAAGTACCAGTTACCATTAACATGTTACATCTGTTTGCATATGTTATAACTGCTTTGATTAATGCAGACAATATGAACATATTTCTTGGGTAGATTACATTTCTTTTGCCATGAGGAGTTGTGATTCTTACCACGAAAAGACCTCCCACAGGATCCGATTCTGCACCCTCTCAATACTCTTCACACTGAAGCCAGTCATAGTATGATGGAAAAGATCCAGAATATTCTTGTGCTCAGCTGAGGAACTCTGCAGAGCAACCCTCTAGAGAGAATGCATTTGAAAAGAACATACCTTTACCAATGTAATAGCTTTATAATGCACTGCCTTCTGACCAGATGGAAGATCTTATGAGTTAAAAAGTGATAATGAACCTTGAATCCAGTTTCAGGTACTGAAGATTTATCCCAGTGACTGGGTAAAGCTTTGGATTTCAGCAGGCAGTCATCAGAGTCTTTTTTGCTGAGGATGAGTAGAGAAAGTTAGACAGCATTATAATAAAATACAATCAGTACAGTATAATCTTATCCACCTGGCAGCTCTCTCTCCTAATTCATATCCAATAGCAAAGTGATCCCGGGGACCGAGGTTACTGTAGTCTACTCTACAAGGTCTCTTACCAAAGTGTGTTACTAGCATCATTAGTATGCCCGATTGCCTGGATGTTGCGGTAGGTGGACAATATGGATGCCACCAGTTCATTAGGTACTCCCCTCTGCTGCAGGGTGTTGAGTGGGTGGGGCTCGTAGAAGTCGTGAGACCTGCCACAGTCCACGTCTGCAGCACAGGTTCCTGTAATGTAGCGCTCACAGACGTGGAGTCTTCTGCAGCTCCCTTTGTCAGGACAATAGCCATACTCTCCACTACCTTTGTTGTATGTGAAGCAAACCTGGAGACAAATACAGACCACTCCTGATGAGGGCTTGATAAGGACATTGGATAAGTGCAAACTCTGTTTAAGTGCATCAGTCCCAATTCAAATACATCATTTTTATAGATATCCCAATTCAAAGTCCCAATTCCCAATTAAAATACATAATTTTTACACGCTCAGTTTAGTACACATACTTGGATGATAGCCTCAAGTCTGTGCATTCATCAGTAGTCAATTTGGACGTGGGGAAATACACATTGAATATACAATGCCTGTGAATCAAAAGTAAGAATCAGCTCATGTTCCCTGCTGGCGTTGCATCTTTAAGTGTGCATTCAATGTAATTGAAAAGTGGCTGACATAAACATTCGGAAAGTATTCAGACCCCTTGACTTTTTCCACATTGTGTTACGTTACAGCCTTATTCTAAAATTGATTAATTATTTTTTTCCCCTCATCAATCTACACCCAATACCCAATAATGACAAAGCAAAAACAGGTTTTTAGAAAAATACGGAAATATGTCATTTACATAATTATTCAGACCCTTTACTCAGTACATTGTTGAAGCATCTTTGGCAGCGATTACAGCATTGAGTCTTCTCCCATTCTTCTCTGCAGATCCTCTCAAGCTCTGCCAGGTTGGATCAGGAGCATCTATGCACAGCTATTTTCAAGTCTCTCTAGAGATGTTAGATCGGGTTCAAGTCCGGGCTCTGGCTGGGCCACTCAAGGACATTCAGAGGACTTGTCCCGAAGCCACCCCTGCGTTGTCTTGGCTGTGTACTTAGGGTCGTTGTCCTGTTGGAAGGTGAACCTTCGCCCCAGTCTGAGGTCCTGAGCACTCTGGAGCAGGTTTTCATCAAGGATCTCTCTGTACTTGCTCCATTCATCTTTCCCTCGATCCTGACTAGTCTCCCAGTCCCTGACACTTAAAAACATCCCCAAAGCATGATTCTGCCACCACCATGCTTCACCGTAGGGATGGTGCCAGGTTTCCTTCAGTCGTGACGCTTGGCATTCAGGCCAAATAGTTCAATCTTGGATGTCATCAGACCAGATAATCTTGTTTCTCTTGGTCTGAGAGTCCTTTAGGTGCTTTGGCTGCTTTCCAAGCAGGCTGTTATGGGCCTTTTACTGAGGAGTGGCTTCCATCTGGCTACTCTACCATAAAGGCCTGATTGGTGGAGTGCTGCAGAGATGGTTGTCCTTCTGGAAGGTTCTCCCATCTCCACAGAGGAACTCTGGAGCTCTGTCAGAGTGACCATCGGGTTCTTGGTCACCTCCCTGACCAAGGCCCTTCTTCTCTAATTGCTCAGCTTGGATGGGCGTGCAGCTCTAGGAAAAGTCTTGGTGGTTCCAAACTTCTTCCATTTAAGAATGATGGCGGCTCTCTCTCTCTAATTCCTTCCACCTCATGGCTTGGTTTTGGATCTGACATGCACTGCCAACTGTGTGACCTTATATAGACAGGTGTGTGCCTTTTCAAATCATGTCCAATCAATTGAATTTACCACAGGGGGACTCCAATCAAGTTGTAGAGACATCTCAAGGATGATCAATGGAAACAGGATGCACGTGAGCTCAATTTAGAGTCTCATAGCAAAGGGTCTGAATGCGTTTGTAAAAAAGGTATTTCTGCTTTTTCTTTTTAAATGCATTTGTAAAAATGTCTAAACTGTTTTTTCTTCGTCATTATGGGGTATTGTGTGTAGATTATTGAGGATAATTATTATATATTTTTTTTAGAATAAGGCTGTGACGTAACAAAATGTGGAAAAAGTCAAGGGGTCTGAATCCTTCCCGAATGCCTATAACGCACATACTGGGGGTAAAAGGGCGTTGTCATTCTGCAGCAGTAATGTACAAAGCTCCTTCCTGTCCAGTTCCTCCAGATAATGCTCTCTCAGGACTCTGATGTTATGCTCTGATGTCATCTCATGGCAGAGACGGCATCCTTGTCTGGAAATCACAAGAACGAGAGGCGATTTCTTATTAAGCTCTTTAAAACATATATTAGGTTTTCCTTAAATGTCAAATCTACAAACTGCCATGAACCTGTAGCAATTGACATTTATACTGTAGTGCATTACCTGTCACATTCTGTAAGACCACATGAATTTAGAACATTTCAGAAATAATAGTAGAATTAATAGAAGTAATATGACAGGTAAATAACTTCCGGAGTAAAAACAAACAGTAAAGTAAAAAAAGTTTACCTCTCATTGGATGGACATGTTCCATACAGATAAAACTTACACAGGTGTAAATTGCTGCAGCCACTACATCCATTAGCTCTGCATAACCTCATCTTCGTCTTGGCAACTATCAGTTTGTTTCCCTTAGAGACAGCCCTGGTAAACATCTCCTGATTCCCTAAAACACTTTCCAGGTCATCTTCCATCGTGCTAATGTTGGCATGTAATTCTCCCAGCTCAAAGGACCCATTATGGGCACAGAGGACCTTGTAGATCAGAGCTGTTGTATCCATGTCAGTCACCATAGGACACCTGACTGTTGGCCCTCGCAAAACTGTACATATATTGTCAAATCTGAAGTAGAACTTTGCCCTTCATTAACTACAAAACAGGTGACCAGCATGCGACAAAACCATTTCTGACTAAATGAAACTTACAGCATATGTAACCACTCCCCTATTATGAAGGTAGCCAAGTATAACAAACAGGCAATGGAACACACTAATGACAGAACACACCCTTTTAAATACGTCACATTGAACTCTGTCCCAGTGGCATGTGGAACCTTCATTTACATCACAATAGGCCTGCTAGACACACAGGAGCAGCAGTAGTGAGTCATTGATTCAGTTTAATGTCAATAAAGATGATTTTTATCCCAAAAAATGTCATTTCTGACATTGTGTTGTGGAAATTCAGTCCTGAGAGAGACTTGGTCATTTCTTCAAACAATCATCTTAATTTAATATTGATTAATTATTGCAATAATGAGACAGTCAGCACACCAGTCTTTACTGGCTGAGAGTCTGAATCATGCACAGTTCATATAGCTAATACCCAAAATGCTTGGTTCCACCCCTCCCATATAGACTGGGGGGCACCGTAAGCCACTTTGGGCTCATTCTGTCTTTATCTGCCCCTGGCGTTATCTTAACCCCCGACCCTGGCCTAATTTCCCAGGTCAGGATGTCTAAGAACCATTGAGGCCTTTGTTCCACTCCTCTCTATCCCAGTTACAACCACCCCACATCCTGTCACTGGAATGCCAGCTGTAGGTTTTATCACAAGAAAGCTAGAGTGGACACCATAAAACTCAGCATCAGCAGGACAGATATCTCACTGTTTAGGGAAATAATTGTTATATATCCAACAAATAAGGTGAATACATAATTTTTCCATCACAGGTGTTTGAAAATCTCTTAGAAAAGAGTAGACTTGTCCAAAAAACATCCAGAATCAATGGGTTTATGAGTTTAAAACACAGAAATCAAACTTGTTTCATTTACAAAATGTATGGACTGTGTCAGCAGACCTGAGTAAAGGAAACATGCTCATCAAATTACAAACGTCTGGTTCGTTGTGAACAGCTTTACTATTGTTAAGCCCCTACAGGTAAAGATACACAGCTATACTACATCTTTAATTTGCAAATGCATTATCCTTCATAATTTTAATACATTTTCTGTTTTGAAGATTTGAAGTTTGCCATCAAAACATTCTACTTACTGCTCCACCCTGACAAAGGCAAGTTATTGCAGAAGGCATTTGTTTTTTTCTTTGGTGTCCCTCCTTCGAGCTGTTGGAACACTGTACAGTGACTCAGGAGGAGATCTAGTGGTGCTTGTTGTGGTAGATAGTGGACGATAGAAGGCACCTGCCGAGGGAGAGAACACCCGAGATGGGTTGCTTGCTGAGGGGGAGAGTGTGCTTGGAGAATTGCTTGACGAGGAGGGGGAAGTGCGTGAGGGAGTTTGTGTGTAAGTGGGGGTGTATGATGAGTGAGAAAGTGTGTGGTAAGGTGTGCTCAATGAGTATGAAGGGGATAGTGGGGGAGAGGTACTGCTGGCAGAGAGAGTGTGAGTAGTAGTCGTTGAGCGGGTGTGAGCCCGAAATAGGGTGCCAGTTAAAGGGGAAAGTATGCCAGGGGGAGTGCTGGCTGAGGGAGTGAGTGTAGGAGAGGGGGTGCTGGCTGGGGTAGTGAGTGTGTGAGAGGGGGTACTGGCTGGGGTAGTGAGTGTGTGAGAGGGGGTACTGGCTGGGGTAATGAGTGTAGGAGAGGGGGTACTGGCTGAGGTAGTGAGTGTAGGAGAGGGGGTACTGGCTGGGGTAGTGAGCATACGGGAGGGGGTGCTGGCTGGGGTAGTGGGCGTACGAGGGGGGGTGCTGGCTGGGGTAGTGAGTGTAGGAGAGGGGGTACTGGCTGGGGTAGTGAGCGTACGAGAGGGGGTACTGGCTGGGGTAGTGAGCTTACGAGAGGGGGTGCTGGCTGGGGTAGTGGGCGTACGAGAGGGGGTGCTGGCTGGGGTAGTGAGTGTGCGAGAGAGGTTTGCAAATGAGGGATTGAAATCTGAGCCTAGGGTGGTATCCACCAATTGAGAACTTGGGGCTGGCTTCATGGGAGATTGACTGAATATCAATGGGGCTTGGCCAGGTTTTGGGCAAGACTCATGGACTAAACACGAAGTGGGACGAGAATCGGTTGGATTAGAGGAAGTAGTGGCTGCAGTTTTAGATGGACTCAAAGTGGATGGAACACTCTTCGATGGGGTAGCAGCAGCTGTGGCTTGAATCCGGTTGGATGTTGGGGTTAAGGAAGTGGATTGGATAGAGACAGTCTTGGGTGGAGCTGGAGCCAAAGAGGACAAGTGCATGACGCCATCATCGTATTTGATGAGGAACTCGGGGTACACCTGGTGCTTTTCAAAAACCACATATATGGATGGGTTCAGGACATTGTCCACACAGCTGTCATAGAGAGTCGGGCTTCCCTCGCCTTTTGGAGGGGGGCGACGGAGGTCCGAGTTCCCCCGTGTGTAGTCGCCAACAAGCACCCGACAAGCAAACATGGATCTCAATCCTGAGTCGCTGGTGTAGCTGTGTGAGTACTTGGCATCCCTAGCAAAGTAACTCCCTTAAACAAACAGAGAAGATTATCAGTAAAACAAAATGACTATAATGAGATCATGACTGCTTCTAAAATCTGACTACACTTCTGACAGTTGGTTAACAAGCGGTACCTTCGCCATACACAGTTCCATTGGTTCCACACAGCCTCCAGTCGAAGTTATCTCTGCAAATGGCGTCTACGTGTTTTGGGTCCGTTCCGTGGAAGAGATGTAGCTCCTTGCTGTTTTTACCTCCATTGTTTTTCTTCATTAAATCTCTTTTCCTGAGAAAGAGGAAATTACCATTAGCTGCTGTTAAGACTTATATTTTTGGACGGTTATTCCCTATTGAAATTTGGCCTCTATGTACCGTCTGTAAGGCCAGAGGTCACCTTAAAGCAGCTCTCAGTAACTGGTATCTGGGCCCCTGAGACATAAATTCGGCCATGGGTGTCTTTAAGCGATTCAGATGTTTCAAATGTATAGTCTATTCAACCCCAAGGTCTCTGCCCTGATTTAATGCTTTGGCACGTGGCACAGAAAGGTGAAACAGCAAACAGATAAGGCAAGAGTATTTAGGTCAGCTCTCCCCTCTGGAGGGGGAGAGATTTAATGTGGACTTCTTAGAGAAACATGTCTGTCTTCTCATATACATATGTCTGTATAGGTCTCTCTTTGTCTACTAAACCTTTAAATATAGGAGCTGTTCACCTTATATTTTGTATATAGCATTTCTACACACCTTGACCAGATTTTCAATTCTTAACACTGCTTATCCATAATCACATTCAAGCCAGGGTTTACTTAGCATTTTGGAAGTAACATGCTAGGATTGTGTGTGAGAGTTGATGTAAACATACCACTGGAAGACTTCCCAGAGGTCCCTGTTTTGGACCCTCTCGATGCTGGTGATTTGGAAGCCCCTCGTGGTGTTGTTGAAAAGTCTCTGGACCTTCTGATAGTCCCTGTCAGAACTCAGAAGAGTGACTGTCTGCAGGAGGGGAAAACACAAAATAGTTGTCACTGCTAAAACCAAATGAAAAGCAATTTTAAACAGTAGATTTCCCTGCAAGCCAAATCAGTAGAATCTCATGTAAACAAGCAGTGGTGGAAAATGTATCCAATTCTCATACTTGTGTAAATGTACTTTAATAGAGAATGACTCAAGTAAAAGTCACCAAGTAAAATACTACATACTAAGTATTAAAAGTAAATGTAATTGTCAAAATATATTTAAGTATGAAAATAATAATTTAAAGTTCCTTATACAGTGCCTTCGGAAAGTATTCAGACCTTGACTTTTTCCACATTTTGTTACGTTAGACAATATTCTAAAATGTATAAAATATTTTTTTTCCTCAGCAAGTACACACAATAACAAAGTGAAAATTGTTTTTTACAAATGTTTGCACATTTATTAAAAAGAAAAATACCTTATTTACATAAGTATTCAGACCCTTTGCTATGACACTCGTAATTGAGCTCAGGTGCATCCGGTTTCCATTGATCATCCTTAAAATGTTTCTACAACTTGATTGGAGCCCACCTGTGGTAAATTCAATTGATGGACATGATTTGGAAAGGCACACACCGGTCTAAAAAACATCCCACAGTTGACAGTGCATGTCAGAGTAAAAGCCAAGCCATGAGGTTGAAGGAATTGTCCATAGAGCTCCGAGACAGGATCGTGTCGAGGCACAGATCTGGGCAAGGGTACCAAAAAATGCCTGCAGCATTGAAGGTCCCTAATAACACAGTGGCCTCCATCATTCTTAAATGGAAGAAGTTTGGAACCACCAACACTCTTCCTAGGGCTGGCCGCCCGGCCAAACGGAAAAAGGCCTTGGTCAGGGAGGTGACCAAGAACCCAATGGTCACTCTGACAGAGCTCTAGAGTTCCTCTGTGAAGATGGGAGAAACTTCCAGAAGGACAACCATCTCTGCAGCACTCCACCAATCAGGCCTTTGTGGTAGAGTGGCCAGACGGAAGCTACTCCTCAGTAAAAGGCACATGACGGTGAAACAAGATTATCTGGTCTGATGAAACCAAGATTGAACTCTTTGGCCTGAATGCCAAACATCACGTATGGAAGAAACCTGGCACCATCCCTACAGTGAAGCATGGTGGTGCCAACATCATGCTGTGGGGATGTTTTTCAGCGGCAGGGACTGGGAGACTATTCAGGATCAAGGGCAAGATGAATGGAGCAAAGTACAGAGAGATCCTTGATGAAAACCTGCTCCAGAGCGCTCAGAACCTCAGACTGGGGTGAAGGTTCACCTTCCAACAGGACAAGGACCCGAAGCACACAGCCAAGACAATGCAGGAGTGGCTTCGGGACAAGTCTCTGAATGTCCTTGAGTGGACCAGCCAGAGCCTGGACTTGAACCCGATCTAACATCTCTGGAGAGACCTGAAAATAACTGTGTAGTAATGCTTCCCATCCAACCTGGCAGAGCTTGAGAGGATCTGCAGAGAAGAATGGGAGAAAGTCCCCAAATACTGGTGTGCCAAGCTTGTAACGTCCTACCCAAGAAGACTTGAGGCTGTAATCACTGCCAAAGGTGCTTCAACAAAGTACTGAGTAAAGGGTCTGAATACTTATGTAAAATGTGATATTTCCATAAAAAAAAAAAAATTGCAAACATTTCTAAAAACCTGTTTTTGCTTTGACATTATGGGCTATTGTGTGTAGATTGAGAAAAAAATATATATTTTAGAATAAGGATGTAACATAAAATGTGGAAAAAGTCAAGGGGTCTGAATATTTTCTGAAGGCACCGTATAGAGCAAACCAGACGGCATAATTTTGTTTTTTAAATGTATGGATAGCCAGGGGCACACTCCAACACTCAGAAATAATTTACAAACAAAGCATGTGTTTAGTGAGTCAGCCAGATCAGAGGCAGTAAGGATGACCAGGGATGTTCTCTTGATAGGTGTGTGAATTAGACCATTTTCCTGACCTGCTAAGCATTCCAAATCTAAAGAGTACTTTTGGGTGTCAGGGAAAATGTATGGACTAAAAAAGTACATAATTTTCTTTAGGAATGTAGTAAAGTAAAAGTGGTCAAAAATATAAATAGTAAAGTACTTTACGCCACTGTAAACAAGTTACCCTGTATCCAATGTCAGGTATCGCAGACTTGTCCCAAAATCCAGGAACAGCTCTGAAATTCTGAGAGGGGTTGCGTGGTCCATTTCGCCTGAAAATATATATGAAAAAGAACCTTGATATACAACACAAAGAAAAAAAGTAGTTCATTTGAAAATCTCTTAGTTCTCAACTTAAATACTCAATGGAAAATAAATCCCTCTTGTTTGCGATACAAAACAACACCACGTCTTATGGTCTTTACTGTTCGGTTCTAAATAACCCAAGAAAAAATTAACGGACAACTATAAAAGCTCAAACCAAGTTTATTCAACCAAAGGGTCAGACAGCTGAACAGACCAACCATTCACACAAGCACTGGTATTTAACCCTTTCTCCTATGCCGAGTCTGTCAGCAATCAAGAGTGTCTATTAGGTAAATATAGAAATGGCTCTATTCAGAACATATACCCATTCTCAGTCCATTCCCATTCAAACATTACCTGCTTCTTGCAGCTTGTGCGTCCACAGTTGAAACAAAGACAGGACGTCGTCTGACCATCCTTATAGTACCAAATCTTTCGTTATATTGCGTCATGTCTGTAATTACAATAATAACCATTTGAACCAGCATCCTTACAGTTACCGTTCAACATCTCTGACATCTAGTCTACCTGCTGCCGATTTTAGTACTAGAATTTGAGGCGTATAAGAGTAGCCTTTTTGACTAACTAACTTGTGCAAAGCGCTTATAACTCAAATATATTATTATTATTACAGTAGGATGTTTTTCAAGAGTTTGAAATGTGTTACCTCTGAAACTCAGCTCATAAGACTGCTGGCCTGCAGTGAACTTCACCACAGCACTTTGATCCTCCTGGAACCTTTTCTCAAGGTCTTCACTGGTGATGGATGACAATCTGTGCATCTCTTTCTGTGATTTATAGAAAAATAACAGTTTACTATCTCTATTATTGTCCTCGTAACACATCAGCCTGTTTGAGTGTTTTACACCACTTACGATGGATGCGTACTGGACCCATTTGCCGTACTCGTCCTCCCAGAACCACGCCCACTCTGTGGTGAGTACGAATGTGGGCTCGGTCACAGAGGAAACTGTGGAGAGACGGCGAACTTCACTGAATCCAAGGCTCATGGAGTCGAAATCCACACAGTCTGATCCCTCACTGTGAAGGCATAAGAAAATGTCAAATGGAATATATATATATATATATATATTGTACCTTATTCACAGTTTGACATACTTTTGCTAGTTAAAGGTAGACTCAGGGAAATGACGTTGCCACGAGCAGCACCGCAGATATTGAGATGAGTGAGATGCAAGACAGACACACACAGTACTAAATCTGCACGGGTTAGCTTCACGCTGTTACAATGTGGAAGCCAAGGGACCAAAACATCGGGGAAGTTGAGTCTCGCGCTTCAACCCACTATGCTGTTCACTTTCTGCATCTATGTAATATCGCTGAGTCTACCTTTAAGTATGACATAACATACTATACCTGTGTATCTTAGAAGGGTCACAGAAGTCTCTCTCAATCACTTCATTTTCTGGCAGAGCTGACCAAGTCTGTCCATCTTTCACTTCCCACTTGTAGGGCATTTTGAAGTGGACTCTCCAGCATTTCTCTGAAAGTCATTAGTTTGCAGTGAGATGTGATATGTTGCTGAGTATCATTGTTGCACCTGGGTAACAGCCTGATTTGTCCCTGAATTGTGGTTTCACAGGGTTTGTATTGTGTATCTACTGACAACCTTGAAAGTTATAGATAAACTCATATCCTCATATGATCACTCGGCTACACATGCCTCTCTCTAATGCCAATATGCCTTGTCTACTGCGGTTTTGGTTAGTTCTTATTGTTTTATTTCACTGTAGAGCCCCCAGTCCCACTCAACATGCCTTAGATAGCTCTTTTGTCCCACCCCCCACACATGCGGAGACCTCATCTGGCTTAACTTGTGCCTCCAGAGACACAACCTCTCTCATCGTCATTCAATGCCTAGGTTTACCTCCACTGTACTCGCATCCTACCATACCCTTGTCTGTACATTATGCCCTGAATCTATTCTACCACGCCCAGAAATCTGCTCCTTTTATTCTCTGTCCCCAACGCACTAGACGACCAGTACGTGTACCCTTATCCTACTCCTCCTCTGTTCCTATGGTGATGTAGAGGTTAACCCATGCTCTGTGGCCCCCAGCACTACACCTATTCCCCAGGCGCTCTCATTTGTTGACTTCTGTAACCGTAAAAGCCTTGGTTTCATGCATGTTAACATCAGAAGCCTCCTCCCTAAATTTGTTTTATTCCCTGCTTTAGCACACTCCGCCAGCCCTGATGTCCTAGCTGTGTCTGAATCCTGGCTTAGGAAGGCCACCAAAAATTCTGAAATTTCCATCCCCAACTACATCATTTTCCGACTAGAACTGCCAAAGGGGGCAGAGTTCTGCAGAGTTCTGTCATACTATCCAGGTCTGTGCCCAAACAGAGCTTCTACTTTTAAAAATTCACCTTTCCAGAAATGTCTCTCACTGTTGCCGCTTGTTATAGACCCCCCCAGCTGTGCTCTGGACACCATATGTGAATGAATTGCCCCCCATTTATCTTCAGAGTTCATACTGTTAGGTGACCTAACACCCTGACCGTTCTACAATCTAAGCTAGATGCCCTTAATCTCACGCAAATTATCAAGGAACCTACCAGGTACAACCCTAAATCCATAAACATTGGAACCCTCATAGATATCATCCTGACCAACTTGCCCTCTAAATACGCCTCTGCTGTCTTCAACCAGGATCTCAGCGATCACTGCCTCCGTCCGTTATGGGTCCGCGGTCAAACAACCACCCCTTATCATTGTCAAACGCTCCCGAAAACACTTCTGCGAGCTGGCCTTTCTAATCGACCTGGCCCAGGTATCCTGGAAGGATATTGATCTCATCCCATCAGTAGAGGATGCCTGGTTGTTCTCTAAAAGTGCTTTCCTCACCATCTTAAATAATCATGCCCCGTTCAAAAAATGTAGAACTAAGCACAGATATAGCCCTTGGTTCACTCCAGACTTGACTGCCCTTGACCAGCACAAAAACATCCTGTGGCGTAATGCATTAGCATCAAACAACCCCCGCGATATGCAACTTTTCAGGGAAGTCAAGAACCAATATAAACAGTCAGATAGGAAAGCTAAGGCTAGCTTTTTCAAACAGAAATGTGCATCCTGTAGCACTAATTCCAAAAAGTTTTGGGACACTGTAAAGTCCATGGAGAATAAGAGCACCTCCTCCCAGCAGCCCACTGCACTGAGGCTAGGAAATACTGTCACCACCGATAAATCTACGATCCTCGAGAATTTCAATAAGCATTTTTCTACAGCTGGCCATGCTTTCCACCTGGCTACCCCTAACCCGGCAAACCCCCCCCCCCCCCCCCCCCCCAGCAGCAACTTGCCCAAGCCCCCCCTGCTTCTCCTTCACCCAAATCCAGATAGCTGATGTTTTGAAAGAGCTGCAAAATCTGGATCCCTACAAATCAGCTGAGCTAGACAATCTGGACCATCTCTAAAATGATCTGCCGAAATTGTTGCAACCCCTATTACTAACCTGTTCAACCGCTCTTTCGTATTGTCTGAGATCCCCACAGATTGGAAAGCTGCCGTGGTCATCTCCCTCTTCAAAGCGGGAGACACTCTAGACCCAAACTGTTATAGACCTATATCCATCCTGCCCTGCCTTTCTAAAGTCTTCAAAAGCCAAGTTAATAAACAGACCTCTGACCATTTCGAATCCGACCGTACCTTCTCCGCTGTGCAATCCGGTTTCCGAGCTGGTCACGGGTGCACCTCAGCCACGCTCAAGGTCCTAAATGATATCATAACCGCCATCGATAAAAGACAGTACTGTGCAGCCGTCTTCCTCGACCTGGCCAAGGCTTTCGACTCTGTCAATCACCACATTCTTATCGGCAGACTCAATAGCCTTGGTTTCTCTAATGACTGCCTCGCCTGGTTCACCAACTACTTCTCAGATAGAGTTTAGTGTGTCAAATTCAATTCTCGGGCCAACTTTTTTCTCTGTATATTTAAATGATGTCGCTCTTGCTGCTGGTTATTCTCTGATCCACCTCTACGCAGACGACACCATTCTGTATACATCTGGCCCTTCTTTGGACACTGTTAACAAACCTCCAAACGAGCTTCAATGCCATACAACACTCCTTCCGTGGCCTCCAACTGCTCTTAAATGCTAGTAAAACTAAACACGTGCTCTTCAACCGATTGCTGCCCACACCCGCCCGCCCGACTAGCATCACCACTCTGGACGTTCTGACTTAGAATATGTGGACAACTACAAATACCTAGGTGTCTGGTTAGACTGTAAACTCTCCTTCCAGACTCACATTAAGCATCTCCAATCCAAAATGAAATCTAGAATCGGCTTCCTCTTTCGCAACAAAGCCTCCTTCACTCATGCTGCCAAACATACCCTTGTAAAACTGACTATCCTGCCGATCCTCGACTTTAGCGATGCCATTTACAAAATAGCCTCCAACACTCTACTCAGCAAATTGGATGTAATCTATAACAGTGCCATCCGTTTTGTCACCAAAGCCCCATATACTACCCACTACTGCGACTTGTATGCTCTCGTTGGCTGGCCCTCACTACATATCCGTCGACAAACCCACTGGCTCCAGGTCATCTATAAGTCTTGCTAGGTAAAGCCCAGCCTTATCTCAGCTCACTGGTCACCATAGCAACACCCACCCGTAGGTATATTTCACTGGTCATCCCCAAAGCCAACACCCACTTTGGCCTTTCCTTCCAGTTCTCTGCTGTCAATGACTGGAACGAATTGCAAAAAAATAAAAAAAATAAACTGAAGCTGGAGACTTATATCTCCCCCTCTAACTTTAAGCATCAGCTGTCAGAGCAGCTTACCAATCACTGTACCTGTACACAGCCCATCTGTAAATAGCACACCCAACTACCCTCATCCCCATATTGTTATATTTTGTTGTTGCTCTTTTGCACCCCAGTATCTCTACTTGCACGTCATCATCTGCACATCTATCACTCCAGTGTTAATGCTGAATTGTAATTATTTCGCCACTATGGCCTAATTATTGCATTACCTCCCTAAATCTGACTACATTTGCACACTGTACATAGATTTTTCTATTGTGTTAATGACTGTACGTTTGTTTATCCCATGTGTAACTCTGTGTTGTTGTTTTTCTCGCACTGCTTGGCTTTATCTTGGCCAAGTCGTAGTTGTAAATGAGATCTTATTCTCAACTGGCCTATCTGCTGAAATATTTAAAAAATAATAATAATATCCGGCCGGCTGCCATAGCTTCTGCCTGAGTAAAAACAGGGCAAAGCCCTTGTCGGCGTTTTGCCAAAGCAAATCCTCCAGACACTGCCTCCACACACAATATCTTTCTCGTTAAATGTACCTCCTTGTTTGCAGTCCCCCTTGACAAAGAACAGGCAGATCTCATTCCTCACTGTAAACAAACAACAAATAAACACACATTTAGTTAAATGAAATCAAAGTTGGCAACAGGGTTGGGATCAATCCCATTTCAATTCAGAAAGTAAACCAAATTCCAATTCTACATTTTCCTAACTAGCTAGGTTTCCATCCAAACTATATGCATATTTTTCCACCTGAGACGTGTTTCCATCAAATTGAACTGTTGTGGATAAAAGGCTGTGCATGATGACATAGTGCACATAAAAATTACTTTTGTGGTTGAATTCCCATGTACCAAATATATTTTGGGCCGTTAAATAGCTTATGTGCCCAAATACAGTGTGGGTATGGCTTACATGATGAGATTATTATGGACAAAAGAGCAAGATCACTTTTATTTGTCGAATGGCAGCCAAGCATTGATGATCATGTCACCAGAATAAAACCCTCAATGTTTATTGGAAAGGAGCATCAAGCGCATCATCTTGCACTTTAATATTATATCAATATTTTTGAATAAAATGTTTTCCACCACCATTTCTCACATAATTAATTTTACAGACCAAAAAATCCCACCTATTTTGTTTGGTCGACATTAAGTTTACCCAGAAATGTTCTGTTTCAGGCCCGTCATTAAACATTTTATCCAATATGTACTTTACTTGCATAAAAAGGTTGGATGAAAACCTGGTTATTGAAGAGAATTGGAATGTTAGTGTTCTTCCTGAATTGACTGGTCTGGAATTGAAATGTAATTGACACCAACCCTGGATGGCAAGCAAGTCCATCGAGGAATACTTCCAAGTAACTATAGAAGTTAAATATAGTGACTGTTCTGAAACATTATTCCCCAATGAACACAACTCTGCTGTTTGCTCCTGCAGCCGTCTACCTGTATTTCTCTGAGGACAGCTCTGGGGCCTGTTGACGGAAGCAGCACTGCCGGCACCTTCACTCTTCATGGCCTGGATGTTCCGGTAGGTGGACAACATGGACACCATTAGATCGTTAGGCACTCCCCTCTGCTGCAGAGTCCTTTGTGGGTGGGGTTCGAAGAAGTCATGACACCTGTTGCAGTCGGCTCCCGAGGAACAGGTTCCTCTGATGTACCTGTCACACACATGAAGTCTTGTACACCCCTCCTGATCCGGGCAGTTGCCATAAGGCCCGGCGCCTTTGTTATAAGAGCTGCACACCTGAAAAAGTGAGTGAAAAGGCTTTTAAAATACTTGTTTACCATACCATTGTTGTATAAATGCAAGAAAGCATGAGATGAACGAGCTAGTCAAAATATGCAGACATCTTCATCAGTCATACAACACACACCATCCACTAATCCACATCAGCAGTTAGAGACAAATATAAAATATAATAAAAAAAATATGAACAAATATGAAAAATAAAATACTATAAAAACAAAAACGAGGAGAACGGTTGGTTACCGGTGGAAGGAGAGAGTTGTCATTTTGTAACAACAACTGCCGGATTTCTTGTCTACTCAGCGTCTCAAGTTTATACTCTCTTAAAACTCTGGAGTTGTGTTCAGAGTTCAGGTCATGACCGAAGCGGCATGTCCGTCTGAAGTCAAAGTAGCAAAAAAACAGGTCAATAATAATACAAATTACTATTCAGTTTGCAGAACAAATTTAACTAACTAAACCCCATAGAATTATATACAGTTCATGCTGTAGTCCTGGGCTGAAATATCTTAAAATGTGAAAAACTAAATAGACAACGACCGTATTTGTAATGAGACATTTATTCACACCATATCACTGGAGGAAATTCAATGAATATGTAAGAATTCATTTGTAGGCAGTTTAACGTAACACTTCCGGTCCAACATAGCGTATGGCTGCATAATAATAATACAAACAAATTATGCTTACCTTCCCCTACTATTCTTACAGTCCCCAAATAAATAAAATTTACACAGGTGTAAATCATTGCAGCCATCACATTGCTGAGCCTTGCAGCGTCTAACCTTAGTTTTCGCAATAATGCGTTTGTTTCCATTGCACAACGCGACAGAAAATTCCTCGTTTTCATCAAGGGCACAGATAACATCTTCCCCGCACCCAATATCTGCCAGATCCGCATAATCTAGTGCTCCCTGGTGATAGCAAATTACTTTTAATAAATATTGCTGATCCATCTCGCAATGACTTGCACAACTGTTGTGCCTGGTCCAGGACAGGCTACCGCCACACCACAGAGTTTCTAAACCAGAGGCGCTACATCGCGAGACTAAAGGGAACGCTTGTGAAACAGACCAAGCAGACCAGGCCGGGGTTTGAAGTGAAATATGCTTCCTTAGTTCTTCATTTTCTCTAAATCTAAAGGCACAACCTATACTCGAGCCAATGCCGTAAGTAGTTGAATATGTTATTACTCAGAACTCGTGAAAGTGACAAACTGACACGTTTTAATTTTCGTCAAAAACAACTTTATATCGAAGGAGTGCCTTTGAGTTGACGGCCTGTACATGCGCAGTTAGGCGTGAAACGACCGGATGACGTATTTTTGCGCATGAGTTTAGCTAGCCAACGTCGCCATGACATCGCATACAAGCGTGATCTGGGATTTCTATTGGAGAAGAGGTTTTTGCCTATCTTCATACTGAACTGTCTTTGGCTACACCCTTGCTTACTCATTTGTGACGAAAGAAAAACGAAACTAAGGCAAAGGCCAAAGGGGACACACACGCACACACAATTAATTGTATAAATTGGATTACCCCAGAGCCATATATGGATAATTATATGGATACATGATTAGTGCTTTTTGAGGTCGGTTCGGTTTTGGTTTGATTATTTACAAAATAATCACGGTTTTCGATTTTGGTTTCTGTTATTTTTTTAAAACATGAAATGAACTATGCATTAATGCTAGAACAACACAGAATAAAACAATTAATAAAAGTCCCATGATGATAGTGACTGCCCATTTACTGCTTATCATTATTAATTATTATTCGACAATTTATTCACATTAGTTTATAAATATTTCAGTTGTTGTGCATATTACATTTGTTTTATTTGATGACATTATTTAATCCATATCAACTCATTTCTACAGAGCTGCTGCCTATGGTGTCTGACAAAATCACAATTATAGTAGTTCCTCAAAGTAAAAGAGGCATACATTTGGTTGCTGAATATCAACTATCAATCTCTTAGATCATGTATTTTCAGGTAGAGATACTTTGCGTAGCAACTGCTATCTATCCTTCTCGATCATGCATTCTTCTGTCTCTTTTATGTAGCAAGCATAAAAGAAACACGGACAAGCAGGCGTGCAATGGATTATGGTCATTGTAGTTCATTACCATGTTTTCTGCACTACACTATGTATACTAAACAACAATATAAACGCAACATGTTTATAAAATTACGGGTTTTACTTTTTAATTACTGTTTATATTTTTAGTTTTTCCCTCACTCAACTTTTTTTCATTCAAATTTTTCACTCCAGACGCTTTATCTGGACATGGTTCGTCAGGACCTCCAACAGCTAAGTAGTAACATTAACATGATGCCTTCTAATTGCAGTCGCTGTACTCATAATATACAGGAGAACGATCGCCTTACGGCGAGGATAGCTGTGCTACAAGCCCAGCTTCAGACGCAATCGTCAAGTTTCATTTCAGTGTAGGAAAGGATAAAACAGCGTCTGTGCCACCAGTAAGTGCAGATATTAGTATAAATCCCCTCGCACGGTCCCCGCAGCCGGACAACTTTCTCATGGCTTCTGGAAGGAAATGCTGTAGGAATGCTCAACCGGTGTCGCTCATTCAGCCGACAGAAACGTTCAACCGGTTCTCCCCATTAAGCAGCGAGTCGGAGTCAGAGGCCGAGTCTTCTCTGGTCTCTAATCCTCCCGTTACGAGGTCTGAGACGCCGAAGCCTCCCACCATTAGCTCTGACAAATTGAAAACCCTAGTCATTGGCGACTCCCATTACCTGCAGTATTAGACTTAAAACTAATCATCCAGCGATCATACACTGTTTACCAGGGGGCAGGGCTCCCGACGTTAAGGCTAATCTGAAAACGGTGCTGGCTAAAGCTAAAACTGGCGAGTGTAGAGAGTATAGGGATATTGTTATCCACGTCGGTGTGAAGGATGGTTTTGTTCTCTTTTTAACAAAAATATATGCCTTATAGAAATAGGACATGTTAATCACAAAACATAGCGTGACTGCAGAAAAGCTGTTGTTAATCTAGGGTGTCGACTGTGCAAACCACAAGGTTGAGACAAGATGGAAAAATGCTGAATAACAAGAAAACAGGAACTGAGGAATGTGTAGGAAAAATGCTGAATAACAAGAAAACAGGAACTGAGGAATGTGTAGAAACCGACAACTCAGGTCAATCTTCGCAAACACCATTCCGGACATCTGAATCCTGAGTGCTGTGGGGCTGGGACCAGTCTGGGCACCACCGATAGGCTAGCAAGTTTAAACCATGCTAAGCCTCTACTGTGACAGGCCAACTCTAAAGTTGGACCTACCTCTGTCACAGTATAAAAGAAGATGCCTGTACTATTTCAGTCAGTTCTCTGCTTTACCCTGCGTGGTGATACAGTGAACCCGTATATACGAAAATTGCATTTACCATTTATCGCTTATGTTAAATAAAAACTCTTAAAGTATATTCGGTGACTCTGAATCACATTTTATCCTGATACCAGATTCGATTGACGCAACCCTTTACATCGGCACCAACAATGTTAGGATGAAACAGTCAGAGGTCACCAAGCGCAACATAGCTTCAGTGTGTAAATCAGCTAGAAAGATGTGTCGGCATCGAGTAATTGTCTCTGGGCCCCTCCCAGTTAGGGGGAGTGATGAGCTCTACAGCAGAGTCTCACAACTCAATCGCTGGTACCTCTCTGGACCACCCATCCCGGATCCGGGATAACTGTCATCAAAAACGCTGACTAGCATAGCCTAGCCTAGTGCCACAGGGATATAATATAATATAATTTCATGAAATCACAAGTCCAATACAGCAAATGAAAGATAAACATCTTGTGAATCCAGCCAACATGTACGATTTTTAAAATGTTTTACAGCGAAAACACAACATATATTTATGTTAGCTCACCACCATATCCCAAAAAACACAGCCATTTTTTCACAGGAAAGATAGCTTTCACAAAACCCACAAATAGAGATAAAATTAATCACTAACCTTTGAACAACTTCATCAGATGACAGTCATATGACATCATGTTATACAATACATTTATGTTTTGTTCGATTATGTGCATATTTATAGCCAGAAATCGTGGTTTTACATTGGCGCCATGTTCAGAAATGGCTCCAAAATAGCGATATTAATTACAGATAGCAACGTGAAATACAGAAATACTCATCTTAAACTTTGATGAAAGATACATGTTTAACATATAATTAAAGATACACTGGTTCTTAACTTATACTTGGTCACCATCCCGGATCCGGGAGCATCCTCATCAGTAAAAAAGCTGACTAGCATAGCCTAGCATAGCGCCACAAGTAAATACTAGCATATAAATATCATGAAATCACAAGTCCAAGACACCAAATGAAAGATACACATCTGGTGAATCCAGCCATCATTTCCGATTTTTAAAATGTTTTACAGCGAAAACACAATATGTATTTCTATTAGCTAACCACAATAGCAAAAGACTCAACCGCATATTTTCACCATTTTTTTACCGCATAGGTAGCTATCACAAATTCGACCAAATAAAGATATAATTAGTCACTAACCAAGAAACAACTTCATCAGATGACAGTCTTATAACATGTTATACAATAAATCTATGTTTTGTTCGAAAAATGTGCATATTTCAGGTATAAATCATAGTTTTACATTGCAGCTACAATCACAAATATCACCAAAGCAGCTAGAATAACTACAGAGAGCAACGTGAAATACCTAAATACTCATCATAAAACATTTATGAAAAATACATGGTGTACAGCAAATGAAAGACAAACATCTTGTGAATCCAGCCAATATTTCAGATTTTTTAAGTGTTTTACAGCGAAAACACAATATAGCATTATATTAGCTTACTACAATAGCCAACCACACAACCGCATTCATTCACCGCAAAGGTAGCGATCGCAAAAAACCAGCAAAAGATATAAAATTATTCACTAACCTTGACAAACTTCATCAGATGACAGTCCTATAACATCATGTTACACAATACATATATGTTTTGTTCGAAAATTTGCATATTTAGCGGTACAAATCGTGGTTTTACAATGTGAATACGTAGTCAAAATGCACAAAATTGTCCGGAGAAATCTTGGACAGTCACCTAATCTAATCAAATAACTCATCATAAACTTTACTAAAAAATACACGTTGTACAGCAAATGAAAGATACACTAGTTCTTAATGCAACCGCTGTGTTAGATTTTTAAAAATAACTTTAGTACGACATCGTTATAGCGAGACAGCGCCCAAAATAAGGGCGGAAAATATGACTAAACATTTTCAACAGAAATACGAAATAACATCATAAATTGTTCTTACTTTTTGCTGAGCTTCCATCAGAATCTTGTACAAGGAGTCCTTTGTCCAGAATAATCGTTGTTTGGTTGTAGAATGTCCTCTTCTCCTGTCGAATTAGCAACCAAAGCTAGCCATGTGGCGCAAACGTGCCCAACTTCACATAACGCAAAGAAAAGAAAATTCCGAAAATCGCAATAAACGTTCAATAAACTGATATAACTCGGTTTAAAATAACTACTTTATGATGTTTTTATCACATATATCAAATAAAATCAGAGCCGGAGATATCTAACGTCTATACCGAAAGCTTTTCAGAATGCAATCTGGGGTTCCTTCTCGCACCTTCCAAGACAATGAAAATTCCAGACACGTCATTCCAAAAGCTCTTGTTCGGCCTCAGATCAAGCTAGACACCCCATTCCACCTCTCACTGCCTGTTGACATCTAGTGGAAGGCGTATGCAGTGCATGTAGATCCATAGATTTCAGGCAAATTAATAGGAAGGCCCTGGAACAGAGCCTCGATTTCAGATTTTTCACTTCCTGACAGGAAGTTTGCTGCAAAATGAGTTCTGTTTTACTCACAGATATAATTCAAACGGTTTTAGAAACTAGAGAGTGTTTTCTATCCAATAGTAATAATAATATGCATATTGTACGAGCAAGAATTGAGTACGAGGCAGTTTAATTTGGGCACGATTTTTTACAAAGTGAAAATAGCGCCCCCCTATTGACAAAATTAATGCAACCGCTGTGTTAGATTTAAAAAATAACTTTAGTAAAAAGCACAGCATGCAATAATCTGAGACAGCGCTCAGCCATTCTCCGCCATGTTGGAGTCAACAGAAATACGAAATTACATCATAAATATTCCCTTACCTTTGATGATCTTTCATCAGAATGCAGTGCCAGGAATCCTAGTTCCACAATAAATCGTTTTTTTGTTTAATAATGTCCATTACTTCTGTCGAATTAGCAACTTTGGCTAGCATGTGTAGTTCACGTGTCCATCGAACTTTACGCTAATGAACGAAAACTTAAAAAAGTGATATTACAAATCGAATAAACTGGTCAAACTCAGTTGAGAATCAATCTTCAGGATGTTTTTCTCATATATATCCAATAACGTCCCAAACGGAGCATTTCTTCATGTCTATCTAACGCATTGCAGACAAAGACATCACATTCCCTCTGTGCGTGGCTAGGAACTGGCAATCTGCCTGACCTGTCACTCCAAAGGCTCTCATCCGGTCCCACATGAAGCTATATGCTTCATTCCACGTTCTACTGCCTGTTGACATCTAGTGGAAGGCGTATGAAGTGCATACAGATCCATAAATACACTGCTCAAAAAATAAAGGGAACACTTAAACAACACAATGTAACTCCAAGTCAATCACACTTCTGTGAAATCAAACTGTCCACTTAGGAAGCAACACTGATTGACAATAAATTTCACATGCTGTTGTGCAAATGGAATAGACAAAAGGTGGAAATTATAGGCAATTAACAAGACACCCCCAATAAAGGAGTGATTCTGCAGGTGGTGACCACAGACCACTTCTCAGTTCCTATGCTTCCTGGCTGATGTTTTGGTCACTTTTGAATGCTGGCGGTGCTTTCACTCTAGTGGTAGCATGAGACGGAGTCTACAACCCACACAAGTGGCTCAGGTAGTGCAGCTCATCCAGGATGGCACATCAATGCGAGCTGTGGCAAGAAAGTTTGCTGTGTCTGTCAGCGTAGTGTCCAGAGCATGGAGGCGCTACCAGGAGACAGGCCAGTACATCAGGAGACGTGGAGGAGGCCGTAGAAGGGCAACAACCCAGCAGCAGGACCACTACCTCCGCCTTTGTGCAATGAGGAGCACTGCCAGAGCCCTGCAAAATGACCTCCAGCAGGTCTCTGCTCTCTGCTCGCCAGAGGTAGCCTGACTGCCATTAGGTACCGAGATGAGATCTTCAGAGCCCTTGTGAGACCATATGCTGACACATGCACATTTGTGGCCTGCTGGAGGTCATTTTGCAGGGCTCTGGCAGTGCTCCTCATTGCACAAAGGCGGAGGTAGCGGTCCTGCTGCTGGGTTGTTGCCCTCCTACGGCCTCCTCCACGTCTCCTGATGTACTGGCCTGTCTCCTGGTAGCGCCTCCATGCTCTGGACACTACGCTGACAGACACAGCAAACTTTCTTGCCACAGCTCGCATTGATGTGCCATCCTGGATGAGCTGCACTACCTGAGCCACTTGTGTGGGTTGTAGACTCCGTCTCATGCTACCACTAGAGTGAAAGCACCGCCAGCATTCAAAAGTGACCAAAACATCAGCCAGGAAGCATAGGAACTGAGAAGTGGTCTGTGGTCACCACCTGCAGAATCACTCCTTTATTGGGGGTGTCTTGCTAATTGCCTATAATTTCCACCTTTTGTCTATTCCACTTGCACAACAGCATGTGAAATTTATTGTCAATCAGTGTTGCTTCCTAAATGGACAGTTTGATTTCACAGAAGTGTGATTGACTTGGAGTTACATTGTGTTGTTTAAGTGTTCCCTTTATTTTTTTGAGCAGTGTATAAGGCAATTGAATAGGCGATGCCTTTCACAGCGACCCATTTCAGAATTTTCACTTCCTGTTTGGAATTTTGCCTGCCATATGAGTTCTGTTTTACTCACAGATATAATTCAAACAGTTTTAGAAACTTCAGAGTGTTTTCTATCCAATAGTACTAATAATATGCATATCATATGATCTAGGACAGAGTACGAGGCCGTTTAATTTGGGCACAAATTCATCCAAAAGTGAAAATGTCGCCCCCTATACCTAAGAAGTTTAAAACTGTTTTCTGCCCCTCCCAAAAGATAGAATTTGTAGATAATTGGCTCTCTTTCTGGGACTCACCCAAAAACAGGACCAAGCCTGGCCTGTTGAGGAGTGACGGATTCCATCCTAGCTGGAGGTGTGCTCTCATCTTATCTACGAACATAGACAGAGCTCTAACTCCCCTAGCTCCACAATGAAATAGGGTGCAGGCCAGGCAGCAGGCTGTTAGCCAGCCTGCCAGATTAGTGGAGTCTGCTTCTAGCACAGCCAGTGTTGTCAGCTCAGCTATCCCCATTGAGACCGTGTCTGTGCCTCGACCTAGGTTGGGCAAAACTAAACATGGCGGTGTTCGCCTTAGCAATCTCACTAGAATAAAGACCTCCATTCCTGCCATTATTGAAAGAGATCGTGATACCTCACATCTCAAAATAGGGCTACTTAATGTTAGATCCCTCACTTCAAAGGCAGTTGTAGTCAATGAACTAATCACTGATCATAATCTTGATGTGATTGGCCTGACTGAAACATGGCTTAAGCCTGATGAATTTACTGTGTTAAATGAGGCCTCACCTCCTGGTTACACTAGTGGCCATATCCCCCCCGCATCCCGCAAAGGTGGAGGTGTTGCTAACATTTACGATAGCAAATTTCAATTTACAAAACCCCCCCGGCGTTTTCATCTTTTGAGCTTCTAGTCATGAAATCTATGCAGCCTACTCAATCACTTTTTATAGATACTGTTTACAGGCCTCCTGGGCCATATACAGAGTTCCTCACTGAGTTCCCTGAATTCCTATCGGACCTTGTAGTCATAGCAGATAATATTCAAATTTTTGGTGACTTTAATATTCACATGGAAAAGTCCACAGACTCACTCCAAAAGGCTTTCGGAGCCATCATCGACTCAGTGGGTTTTATCCAACATGTCTCCGGACTTACTCACTGCCACAGTCATACTCTGGACCTAGTTTTGTCCCATGGAATAAATGTTGTGGATCTTAATGTTTTTCCTCATAATCCTGGACTATCGGACCACCATTTTATTACGTTTGCAACCGCAACAAATAATCTGCTCAGACCCCAACCAAGGAGCATCAAAAGTCGTGCTATAAATTCTCAGACAACCCAAAGATTCCTTGATGCCCTTCCAGACTCCCTCTGCCTACCCAAGGACGTCAGAGGACAAAAATCAGTTAACCACCTAACTGAGGAACTCAATTTAACCTTGCGCAATACCCTAGATGCAGTTGCATCCCTAAAAACTAAAAACATTTGTCATAAGAAACTAGCTCCCTGGTAAACAGAAAATACCCGAGCCCTGAAGCAAGCTTCCACAAAATTGGAACGGAAATGGTGCTCCACCAAACTGGAGTTCTTCCGACTAGCTTGGAAAGACAGTTCCGTGCAATATCAAAGAGCCCTCACTACTGCTCAATCAGCCTATTTTTCCAACCTAACTGATGAGAATAAGAACAATACAAATGTTATTTTTGATACTGTCGCCAAGCTAACTAAAAAGAAGCATTGATCAATAGAGGATAGCTTTCAATTCAGCAGTGAGAAATTCATGAACTTCTTCGATGAAAAGATCATGGTCATTAGAGAGCAAATTACGGACTCCTCTTTAAATCTGCGTATTCCTCCAAAGCTCTGCACAACTCTGCCAGGACCTAGGATCAAGGGAGACACTCAAGTGTTTTAGTACTATATCCCTTGACACAATGATGAAAATAATCATGGCCTCTAAACCGTCAAGCTGCATACTGGACCCTATTCCAACTAAACTACTGAAAGAGCTGCTTCCTGTGCTTGGCCCTCCTATGTTAAACATAATAAACAGCTCTCTATCCACCGGATGTGTACCAAACTCACTAAAAGTGGCAGTAATAAAGCCTCTTTTGAAGAAGCCAAACCTTGACCCAGAAAATATAAAAAACTATCGGCCTATATCGAATCTCCCATTCCTCTCAAAAATTTTAGAAAAAGCTGTTGCGCAGCAACTCACTGCCTTCCTGAAGACAAACAATGTATACGAAATGCTTCAGTCTGGTTTTAGACCCCATCATAGCACTGAGACTACACTTGTGAAGGTGGTAAATTACCTTTTAATGGCAGACCGAGGCTCTGCATCTGTCCTCGTGCTCCTAGACCTTAGTGCTGCTTTTGATACCATCGATCACCACATTCTTTTGGAGAGATTGGAAACCCAAATTGGTCTACACGGACAAGTTCTGGCCTGGTTTAGATCTTATCTGTCGGAAAGATATCTGTTTGTCTCTGTGAATGGTTTGTCCTCTGACAAATCAACTGTAAATTTCGGTGTTCCTCAAGGTTCCGTTTTAGGACAACTATTGTCTTCACTATATATTTTACCACTTGGGGATGTCATTCGAAAACATAATGTTAACTTTCACTGCTATGCGGATGACACACAGCTGTACATTTCGATGAAACATGGTGAAGCCCCAAAATTGCCCTCGCTGGAAGCCTGTGTTTCAGACATAAGGAAGTGGATGGCTGCAAACGTTCTACTTTTAAACTCAGACAAAACAGAGATGCTTGTTCTAGGTTCCAAGAAACAAAGAGATCTTCTGTTGAATCTGACAATTAATCTTGATGGTTGTACAGTCGTCTCAAATAAAACTGTGAAGGACCTCGGTGTTACTCTGGACCCTGATCTCTCTTTTGACGAACATATCAAGACTGTTTCAAGGACAGCTTTTTTCCATTTACGTAACATTGCAAAAATCTGAAATTTTCTGTCCAAAAATGATGCAGAAAAATGAATCCATGCTTTTGTTACTTCAAGGTTAGACTACCGCAATGCTCTACTTTCTGGCTACCCGGATAAAGCACTAAATAAACTCAGTTAGTGCTAAATACGGCTGCTAGAATCCTGACTAGAACCAACAAATTTGATCATATTACTCCAGTTCTAGCCTCCCTACACTGGCTTCCTGTTAAGGCAAGGGCTGATTTCAAGGTTTTACTGCTAACCTACAAAGCATTACATGGGCTTGCTCCTACCTATCTTTCCGATTTGGTCCTGCCGTACATACCTACACGTACGCTACGGTCACAAGACGCAGGCCTCCTAATTGTCCCTAGAATTTCGAAGCAAACAGCTGGAGGCAGGGCTTTCTCCTATAGAGCTCCATTTTTATGGAATGGTCTGCCTACCCATGTGAGAGACGCAGACTCGGTCTCAACATTTAAGTGTTTACTGAAGACTCATCTCTTCAGTAGGTCCTATGATTGAGTGTAGTCTGGCCCAGGAGTGTGAAGGTGAACGGAAAGGCACTGGAGCAACGGACCGCCCGCTGTCTCTGCCTGGCCGATTCCCCTCTCTCCACTGGGATTCTCTGCCTCTAAACCTATTACAGGGGCTGAGTCACTGGCTTACTGGTGCTCTTCCATGCCATCCCTAGGAGGGGTGCGTCACTTGATTGGGTTGAGTCACTGACGTGGTCTTCCTGTCTGGGTTGGCGCCCCCCCCCTTGGGTTGTGGGCTATACTCGGCCTTGTCTCAGGATGGTAAGTTGGTGGTTGAATATATCCCTCTAGTGGTGTGGGGGCTGTGCTTTGGCAAAGTGGGTGGAGTTATATCCTGCCTGTTTGGCCCTGTCCGGGGGTATCATCGGACGGGGCCACAGTGTCTCCTGACCCCTCCTGTCTCAGCCTCCAGTATTTATGCTGCAGTAGTTAGTGTCAGGGGGCTAGGGTCAGCCTGTTATATCTGGAGTATTTCTCCTGTCTTATCCGGTGTCCTGTGTGAATTTAAGTATGCTCTCTCTAATTCTCTCCTTTCTTTCTTTCTTTCTTTCTTGCTTTCTTGCTTTCTTGCTTTCTTGCTTTCTTTCTCTCTCTCGGAGGACCTGAGCCCTAGGACCATGCCTCAGGACTACCTGGCATGATGACTCCTTGTTGTCCCCAGTCCACCTGGCCGTGCTGCTGCTCCAGTTTCAACTGTTATGCCTGCGGCTATGGAACCCTGACCTGTTCACTGTGATTACTATTATTTGACCATGCTGGTCATTTATGGACATATGAACATCTTGGCCATGTTCTGTTATAATCTCCACCCGGCACAGCTAGAAGAGGACTGACCACTGCTCATAGCCTGGTTCCTCTCTAGGTTTCTTCCTAGGTTTTGGCCTTTCTAGGGAGTTTCTCCAAGCCACCGTGCTTCTACACCTGCATTGCTTGCTGTTTGGGGTTTTAGGCTGGGTTTCTGTACAGCACTTTGATATATCAGATGATGTAAGAAGGGCTATTAAATCAATTTGATTTGAACATGTAAAACGTCGGTCCCATGTTTCATGAGCTGAAATAATAGATCCCCGAAATGTTCCATATGCACAAAAAGCTAATTTCTCTAAAATGTTTTTTTAAATTAAAAAATTTGTTTACATCCCTATTAGTGAGCATTTCTCCTTTGCCAAGATAATCCATCGACCTGACAGGTGTGGCATATCAAGAAGCTAATTAAAAAGCATGATCATTACACAGGTGCACCTTCTGCTGGGGACAATTAAAGGCCACTGTAAAATGTGCAGTTTTGTCACACAACACAATGCCACAGATGTCTCAAGTTTTGAGGCAGTGTGTAAATGTCATGCTAACTGCAGGAATGCCCACCAGAACTGTTGCCAGAGATTTTAATGTTCATTTCTCTACCATAAGCTACCAACAACATTGTTTTAGAGAATTTGGCAGTACGTCCAACTAGCCTCACAACCACAGACTACGTGTATGGCGTTGTGTGGCCGAGCGGTTTGCTGATGTCAACGTTCTGAACAGAGGGGTGGCAGGTTATGGTATGGGCAGGCATAAGCTACGGACAACGAACACAATTGCATTTTATTGATGGCAATTAGAATGCACAGAGATACTGTGATGAGATCCTGAGGCCCATTGTCGTGCCATTCATCTGTTGCCATCACCTCATTTTGAGGAATTATAATGCATGGCCCCATGTCGCAAGGCTCTGTACACAATTCCTGGAAGCTGAAAATGTCACATCACTTCCATGGCCTGCATACTCACCAGTCATGTCATCCATTGAGCACGTTTGGGATGCTCTGGATCGACATGTACGACAGCGTGTTCCAGTTCTCGCCAATATCCAGCAACTTCACACAGCCATTGAAGAGGAATGGGACAACATTCCACAGGCCACAATTAACCGGTCCAGTTTTTTGTCCGGTACTGTTCAGTTTACATATGTTACCCCATGGCAGAGTTATCAGAAAGCACAGCATTGATTTTCACTGCTACGCAGACGATACACAACTTTACATTTCTGTGTCACCAGAGGATTTTAGCTCCACGAATAAATTATTAGACTGTATTGATGATTGAAATACTTGGATGGCTCACAACTTCCTCCAGCTGAATCAAGACAAGACCGAGGTACTCATTATTAGAGCCAAAGCACAGAGATAAATCTAGCCACACATTTTAATTAAAGGGCAATAAAGATAAAACACCAGGTAAAAAAACAAAGGTGATATTTTAGATTCTGAACAAAATTGTGGACATAAAAGAGATGCAGAATAAGTAGGATCAGTGGTGTAAAGTACTTAATTAAAATTACTTGAAAGTACTACTTAAGTAGTTTTTTTTTGGTATCTGTACTTTACTATTGACATTTTTGACAACTTTTACTTTTACTTTACTACATTCCTAAAGAATATAATGCACTTATTTATTTTTGTATCTCTTTTTCTCCCAAATTGGTAGTTACAGTCCTGTTCCATTGCTGCAACTTCCGTACGGGCTCGGGAGAGGTAAAGGTCGAGGGCCGTGCGTCCTCCGAAACACAACCCAACCAAGCCGCACTGCTTCTTGACACAATGCCCGCTTAACCCGGAGGAAGCACCGTACACCTGGCGACCGTGTCAGCATGCATTGCACCTGGCCCGCTACATGAGTCGCTAGTGCGCGATGGGACAGGAACATCCCTGCCGGCCAAACCCTCCCCTAACCTGGCCAATTGTGCGCCGCCCCATGGGTCCCCTGGTTGCGGCCGGCTGCGACAGAGCCTGGACTCGAACAAGGTTTTCTAGTGGCACAGCAAGCACTGGGATGCAGTGCCTTAGGCCACTGCGCCACTCGGGGAAATAATGTACATTTTACTCCATACATTTTCCCTGACACCCAAAAGTACTCTTTACGTTTTGAACGCTTAGCAGGACAGGAAAATGGTCCAATTCAAGCACTTATCGAGACAACACATGGTCATCCCTTCTGCCTCTGCTCTGGCGGCCTCCCTAAACACAAATGCATCTTTTGTAAATGATGTCTGAGTATTGGAGTGTGCCCTTTGCTATCCACACATTTTAAAAACAAGAAAATGGTGCCGCCTGCTGTGCTTAATAGAAGGAATTTGAAATTATTCATACTTTTACTTTTGATACTTAAGTATATTTAGAACCAAATACTTTTAGACTTTTACTCAAGTAGTATTTTACTGCGTAACTTTTACTTGAGTAACTTTCTATTAAGGTATCTATACTTTTACTCAAGTACTGCCGATCCATCACGACTGGACTGCCAACGTGATCGCCCGATGTGGTCTCAACTGGCTATTCTGTTTTGATATCGTCGAAGAACCATCTTCTAGCACCGGCCCGCTAGATTTTCTGAACGCTGTGTCCCCTGCTCGCCTAGCGTAGTAGTGGACTACCGAACGTCACCCTGATTCACCTATTGCTGCTCTTTTGACCCTATGATCACTCGGCTACACAGCTGATGCCCCCTGGACTGTTTCAATAACACGGTACCTCATTTTGTTTCCCTGTCAGTCCCAGCCTCGAACTCAGGTCCTGTATGCATTTAACTGACCGGCTCTGCCCATTCATCGCCATTTACCCGTTGTCGTCTTAGCTCTCCTGATCAACACCTGTGATTGCTTTATGCCTCTCTCTAGTGCCAATATGCCTTGTCCACTGCTGTCTTGGCTAGTTTGTATTGTTTTATTTCACTGTAGAGCCCTCAGTCCCGCTCAAAATGCCTTAGATAGCTCTTTCGTCCCACCCCACACACATGCGGAGACCTCACCGAGGTTAACTGATGCCTCCAGAGACATAACCGCTCTCATCGTCATTCAACGCATAGGTTTACCTCCACTGTACTCACATCCTACCATACCCTTGTCTGTACGTTATGCCTCGAATCTATTCTACCACGCCCAGAAATCTGCTCCTTTTATTCTCTGTTCCCAAAGCACTAGACGACCAGTTCTCATAGCCTTTAGCCGTAACCTCGTTCTACTCCCCCTCTGTTCCTCTGATGTAGAGGTTAACCCAGGCCCTGTAGCCCCCAGTTCCACTCCTATTCCCCAGGCGCTATCATTTGTTGACTTCTGTAACCGTAAAAGCCTTGCTTTCATGCATGTTAACATCAGAAGCCTCCTCCCTAAGTTTGTTTTATTCACTGCTTTAGCACACTCCGCCAAACCCTGATGTCCTAGTCGTGTCTGAATCCTGGCTTAGGAAGGCCACTAAAAATTCTTAAATTTCCATCCCCAACTACAACATTTTCCGCCAAGATAGAACTGCCAAAGGGGGCGGAGTTGCAATCTACTGCAGAGATAGCCTGCATAGTTCTGTCATACTATCCAGGTCTGTGCCATAACTGTTTGAGCTTCTACTTTTAAAAATCCACCTTTCCAGAAATAAGTCTCTCACTATTGCCGCCTTTTTATAGACCCCCCTCAGCTCACAGCTGTGTATATGTGAATTGATTGCCCCCCATTTATCTTCAGAGTTTGTGCTGTTAGGTGACCTAAACTGGGATGTGCTTAACACCCCGGCCGTCCTACAATCTAAACTAGATGCCCTGAATCTCACAAAAATTATAATGGAACCTACCAGGTAAAACCCTAAATCCGTAAACACGGGCACCCTCATAGATATCATCCTAACCAACCTGCCCTCTAAATACACCTCTGCTGTCTTCAACCAGGATCTCAGCGATTACTGCCTCATTACCTTAAATAAGCATGCCCCATTCAAGAAATGTAGAACTAAGCACAGATATAGCCTTTGGTTCACTCCAGACCTGACTGCCCTTGACCAGCACAAAAACATCCTGTGGTGTACTGCATTAGCATCGAATAGCCCCTGCGATATGCAACTTTTCAGGGAAGTTAGGAACCAATATACACAGGCAGTTAGGAAAGCAAAGGCTAGCTTTTTCAAACAGAAATGTGCATCCTGTAGCACTAATTCCAAAAAGTTCTGGGACACTGTAAAGTCCATGGAGAATGAGAGCACCTCCACCCAGCTGCCCACTGCACTGAGGCTAGGAAACACTGTCACTACCGATAAATCCACGATAATTGCGAATTTCAATAAGCATTTTTCTATGGCTGGCCCTGCTTTCCACCTGGCTACCCCTACCCTGGCCAACAGCTCTGCACCCCCCACAGCAACTTGCCCAAACCTCCCCCATTTCTCCTTCACCTGAATCCAGATAGCTGATGTTCTGAAAGAGCTGCAAAATCTGGACCCCTACAAATCAGCTGGGCTAGACAATCTGGACCCTCTCTTTCTAAAATTATCAGCCGAAATTGTTGCAACCCCTATTACTAACCCGTTCAACCTATATTTCGTATCTTCTGAGATCCCCAAAGATTGGAAAGCTGCCGCGGTCATCCCCCTCTTCAAAGGGGGAGACACTCTAGACCCAAACTGCTATAGACCTATATCTATCCAACCCTGCCTTTCTAAGGTCTTCGAAAGCCAAGTTAACAAACAGATCACCGACCATTTAGAATCCCACCGTACCTTCTCCACTAGGCAATCTGGTTTCCGAGCTGGTCATGGGTGCACCTCAGCCACACTCAAGGTCCTAAACGATATCATAACCGCCATCGATAAAATACAATACCGTGCAGCCGTATTCATCGACCTGGCCAAGGCTTTCGACTCTGTCAATCACTGCATTCTTATCGGCAGACTCAACAGCCTTGGTTTCTCAAATGACTGCCTCGCCTGTTTCACCAACTACTTCTCAGACAGAGTTCAGTGTGCCAAATCGGTGGGACTGTTGTCCGGACCTCGGGCAGTCTCTATGAGGGTGCCACAGGGTTCAATTCTCGGGCCGACTCTTTTCTCTGTATATATCAATGATGTCGCTCTTGCCGCTGATGATTCTCTGATCCACCTCTACGCAGACGACACCATTCTGTATACCTCTGGCCCTTCTTTGGACACTGTGTTAACAAACCTCCAGATGAGCTTCAATGCCATACAACACTCCTTCCGTGGCGTCCAACTGCTCTTAAATTCAAGTAAAACTAAATGCATGCTCTTTAACCAATCGCTGCCCGCACCTGCCCTCCCATCTAGCATCACTACTCTGGACGTTCTGACTTAGAATATGTGGACAACTACAAATACCTAGGTGTCTGGTTAGACTCTAAACTCTCCTTCCAGACTCACATTGAGCAGCTCCAATCCAAAATTAAATCTAGAATCGGCTTCCTATTTCGCAACAAAGCATCCTTCACTCATGCTGCCAAACATACCCTCGTAAAACTGTCTATCCTACCGATCCTTGACTTCGGCGATGTCATTTACAAAATAGCCTCCAACACTCTACTCAGCAAATTGGATGCAGTCTGGTCCCATCTGTTTTGTCATCAAGCCCCATATACTACCCACCACTGCGACCTGTATGCTCTCGTTGGCTGGCTCTCGCTACATATTCGTCGCCAAACCCACTGGCTCCAGGTCATCTATAAGTCTTTGCTCGGTAATGCCCGCCTTATCTCAGCTCACAGGTCACCATAGCAGCACCCACCCGTAGCACGCGCTCCATCAGGTATATTTCATTGGTCACCCCCAAAGCCAATTCCTCTTTGGCCACCTTTCCTTCCAGTTCTCTGCTGCCAATGACTGGAATGAATTGCAAAAAAAAAATCACTGAAGCTGGAGACTTATATCTCCCTCACTAACTTTAAGCATCAGCTGTCAGAGCAGCTTACCGATCGCTGCAGCTGTACACAGCCCATCTGTGAATAGCCCATCCAACTACCTACCTCATCCCCATATTTGTTTGAGTTTTTCTGCTCTTTTACAAACCAGTATTTCTACATGCACATCCTCATCTGCACATCTATCACTCCAGTGTTAATTGCTAAATTGTAATTACTTCGCTATTAGGGCCTATTTATTGCCTTACCTCCTTACTTCATATGCACACACTATACAGATTTTTCTTTTGTGTTTTTGACTGTTTGTTTATTCCATGTGTAACTCTGTGTTGTTGTTTTTGTCTCACTGCTTTGCTTTATCTTGGCCAGGTCACAGTTGTAAATGAGAACTTGTTCTCAACTGGCCTACCTGGTTAAATAAAGGTGAAATAAAATATAAAAATAAATGTTCCATACAGATAAAACTTACACAGCTGTAAATTGCTGCAGCCACTACATCCATTAGCTCTGCAGAACCTCCTCTTCGTCTTGGCAACTATCAGTTTGTTTCCCTTAGAGACAGCCCTGGTAAACATCTCCTGATTCCCTAAAACACTTTCCATGTCATCTTCCATCGTGCTAATGTTGGCACGTAATTCTCCCAGCTCAAAGGACCCATTTTGGGCACAGAGGACCTTGTAGATCAGAGCTGTTGTATCCATGTCAGTCACCATAGGACACCTGACTGTTGGCCCTCGCAAAACTGTACATATATTGTCAAATCTGAAGTAGAACTTTGCCCTTCATTAACTACGAAACAGGTGACCAGCATGCGACAAAACCATTTCTGACTAAATGAAACTTACAGCATATGTAACCACTCCCCTATTATGAAGGTAGCCAAGTATAACAAACAGGCAATGGAAAACACTAATGACAGAACAAACCCTTTTAAATACTCAAATTGAACTCTGTCCCAGTGGCATTTGGAACCTTCATTTACATCACAATAGGCCTGTTAGACACACAGGAGCAGCAGTAGTGAGTCATTGATTCAGTTTAATGTCAATAAAGACGATTTTTGTCCCCCAAAAATTACGTTTCTGACATTAGGGTGTTTCCAAATCTCTTAGAAAAGAGTAGGCTTGTCCAAAAAACATCCACAATCAATGATTTTCTGAGTTTATTCAGTTTAAAACACAGACATCAAACTGGTTTCATTTACAAAATGTATGGACTGTGTCAGCAGACCTGAGTAAAGGAAACATGCTCATCAAATTCATATTTGTGCAAAATTACAAACGTCTGGTTTGTTGTTAACAGCTTTACTGTTATGTAGCCCTTACAGGTAAAGATACACAGCTATACTACATCTTTGATATGCAAATTAAATGATCATTCATAATTTTAATACATCTTCTTTCTTATTTTCTTTTCTTTTTTAGAAGTTTGCCATCAAAACATTCTACTTACTGCTCCACCCTGACAAAGTCAAGTTATTGCAGAAGGCATTTGTTTTTTTCTTTGGTGTCCCTCCTTTGAGCTGTTGGAACACTATACAGTGACTCAGGAGGAGATCTAGTGGTGCTTGTTGTGGTAGATAGTGGACGATAGAAGGCACCTGCCGAGGGAGAGAACACCCGAGATGGGTTGCTTGCTGAGGGGGAGAGTGTGCTTGGAGAATTGCTTAACGTGGAGGGGGAAGTGTGTGAGAGAGTTTGTGTGTAAGTGGGGGTGTATGATGAGTGAGAAAGTGTGTGGTAAGGTGTGCTCAATGAGTATGAAGGGGATAGTGGGTGAGAGGTACTGCTGGCAGAGAGAGTGTGAGTAGTAGTCGTTGAGCGGGTGTGAGCCAGAGATAGGGTGCCAGTTAAAGGGGAAAGTGCAGGAGACAGGGTGCTGGCTGAGAGAGTGAGTGTAGGAGAGGGGCTGGGGGGTTGGAGAGCCAGTCTACGAGAGGCTGTGCTGGCTGGGGTAGTGAATGTATAAGAGGGGGTACTGGCTGGGGTAGTGAATGTATAAGAGGGGGTAATGGCTGGGGTAGTGAATGCACGAAAGGGTGTATTGGCTGGGGTAGTGAGCGTACGAGAGGGGGTAATGGCTGGGTTAGTGAGCGTACGAGAGGGGGTAATGGCTGGGTTAGTGAGCGTACGAGAGGGGGTACTGGCTGGGGTAGTGAGTGTATAAGATGGGGTACTGGCTGGGTTAGTGAGCGTAAGAGAGAGGGTACTGGCTGGGGTAGTGAGTGTATAAGATGGGGTACTGGCTGGGTTAGTGAGCGTAAGAGAGGGGGTCCTGGCTGGGGTAGTGAGCGTACGAGAGGGTGTACTGGCTGGGGTAGTGAGTGTGTGAGAGGGGGTACTGGCTGGGTTAGTGAGCGTAAGAGAGGGGGTACTGGCTGGGGTAGTGACCGTACGAGAGGGTGTACTGGCTGGGGTAGTGAGTGTACGAGAGGGTGTACTGGCTGGGGTAGTGAGTGTACGAGAGGGGGTACTGGCTGGGGTAGTGAGTGTACGAGAGGGGGTACTGGCTGGGGTAGTGAGAGTACGAGAGGGGGTACTGGCTGGGGTAGTGAGAGTACGAGAGGGGGTGCTGGCTGGGGTAGTGAGAGTACGAGAGGGGGTACTGGCTGGGGTAGTGAGTGTGTGAGAGGGGATACTGGCTGGGGTAGTGAGCGTACGAGAGGGGGTGCTGGCTGGGGTAGTGAGTGTGTGAGAGGGGATACTGGCTGGGGTAGTGAGCGTACGAGAGGGGGTACTGGCTGGGGTAGTGAGAGTACGAGAGGGGGTGCCGGCTGGGGTAGTGAGTGTGTGAGAGAGGTTTGCAAATGAGGGAGTGATATCTGGGCCTAGGGTGGTATCCACCAATTGAGAACTTAGGGCTGGCTTTATGAGGACTGGAGATTGACTGAATGCTAATGGGGTTTGGTCAGGTTTTGGGAGAAACAGCGAGGCGGGAAGAGAACGGGTTGGATTTGAGGAAGTTGTGGCTGCAGTTTTAGATGGACTCAAAGTGGATGGATCTCTCTTCGATGTGGTAGCAGCAGCTGTGGCTTGAATCCGGTTGGATGTTGGGGTCAAGGAAGTGGATTGGATAGAGACAGTCTTGCGTGGAGCTGGAGCCGAAGAGGTCCAGTGCATGACGCCATCATCGTATTTGATGAGGAACTCGGGGTACACCTGGTGCTTTTCAAAAACCACATATATGGATGGGTTCAGGACATTGTCCACACAGCTGTCATAGAGAGTCGGGCTTCCCTCGCCTTTTGGAGGGGGACGACGGAGCGCCGAATTACCCCTTGTGTAGTCGCCAACAAGCACCCGACAAGCAAACATGGACCTCACTCCTGAGTGGCTGGTGTAGCTGTGTGAGTACTTGGCATCCCTGGCAAAGTAACTCCCTTAAACAAACAGAGAAGATCATCAGTAAAACAAAATGACTGACTATAGTGAGATCATGACTGCTTCTAAAATCTGACTACACTTCTGACAGTTGGTTAACATGAGGTACCTTCGCCATACACAGTTCCATTGGTTCCACACAGCCTCCAGTCGAAGTTATCTCTGCAAATGGCGTCTACGTGTTTTGGGTCCGTTCCGTGGAAGAGATGTAGCTCCTTGCTGTTTTTACCCCCATTGTTTTTCTTCATCAAATCTCTTTTCCTGAGAAAGAGGAAATTACCATTAGCTGCTATTAAGAATTATATTTTTGGACGGTTATTCCCTATTGAAATTTGGCCTCTATGTACCGTCTGTAAGGCCAGAGGTCACCGTAAAGCAGCTCTCAGTAACTGGTATCTGGGCCCCTAAGACATAAAATCGTCTATGGGTGTCTTTAAGCGATTAAGACGTTTCAAATGTATAGTCTATTCAACCTCAAGGTCTCTGCCCTGATTTAATGCTTTGGCAGTGAAAAAAGATAGGCAAGAGTATTTAGGTCAGCCCTCCCCTGAGGGGGGAGGGGGTGAGATTTGTTGAAGACCTCTTACATGAACATGTATGTCTATGTCTCTCTTGTCTAATAAACCTTTAAATATAGGAGATGTTCACCTTATATTTTGTGTCTAGCATTTCTACACACCCTGACCATTTCTACACACCCATTTCTACACACCCTGGTTTTCAATTCTTGCTTACCAATAATCGCATTCAAGCCAGGCTTTACATAGTAGTTTGGAAGTAACATGCTAGGATTGTGTGTGAGAGTTGATGTAAACATACCACTGGAAGACTTCCCAGAGGTCCCTGTTTTGGACCCTCTCGATGCTGGTGATTTGGAAGCCCCTCATGGTGTTGTTGAAAAGTTCCTGGACATTCTGATAGTCCCTGTCAGAACTCAGAAGAGTGACTGTCTGCAGGAGGGGAAAACAAAATGGTTGTCACAGCTGAAACCAAATGAAAGGCAATGTTAAACTTCCCTGCAAGTCAAAGCAGTAGAATCTCATGTAAACAAGTTACCTTGTATCCAATGTCAGGTATCGCAGACTTGTCCCAAGATCCAGGAACAGCTCTGAAATTCTGAGAGGGGTTGCGTGGTCCATTTCTCCTGAAAGGACATATGAAAAAACCTTCATATACAACACTAAGAAAAGAACTTTATGATTATAAGTAATCTATTAGGTAAATATAGAAATGGTGTAATAAAAAAAAAATTGATTCAGAACATATACCCATTCTCAGTCCATTCCCATTCATACATTACCTGCTTCTTGCAGCTTGTGCGTCCACAGTTGAAACAAAGACAGGACGTCGTCTGACCATCCTTATAGTACCAAATCTTTCGTTATATTGCGTCATGTCTGTAATTACAATAATAACCATTTGAACCAGCATCCTTACAGTTACCGTTCAACATCTCTGACATCTAGGCTACCTGCTGCCGATTTTAGTACTAGAATGTGTACGAGGGGCGTACACTACCGGTCAAAAGTTTTAGAACACCAATTCATTCAAGGGTTTTTCTTTATTTTTACAATTTTTTACATTGTAGAATAATAGTGAAGACATCAAAACTATGAAATAACACATGGAATCATGTAGTAACCACAAAATTGTTAAACAAATCCAAATATATTTTATATTTGAGATTCTTCAAATAGCCATCCTTTGCCTTTGATGACAGCTTTGCACACACTTGGCATTCTCTCAACTAGCTTCATGAGGTAGTCACCTGGAATGCATTTCAATTAACATGTTGTCACGCCCTGACCGTAGAGATCCTTTTTATGTCTCTATTTTGGTTGGTCAGGGCGTGAGTTTGGGTGGGCATTCTATGTCTGGAGTTCTATGTTGTCTATTTCTTTGTTTGGCCGTGTGTGTTGTTCTCAATCAGAGGCAGCTGTCTATCGTTGTCTCTGATTGAGAACCATATTTAGGTAGCCTGTTTTCCCACTTTGAGTTGTGGGTGATTATTTTCTGTTTAGTGTTTGTCGTCACCTTTCAGAACTGTTCGTTTGTCATGTTGTTGTTTTGTTAGTGTTCATATTTAATAAAGAAATGTATTTATGAATACTTACCACGCTGCACCTTGGTCCTCTTCTCCTTCTCCAGATGACAATCGTTACAGAATCATCCACCAACAAAGGACCAAGCAGCGTGGGAACATGGACTCCTGGACATGGGAGGAAATTTTGGACGGCAAAGGACCATGGGCACAGCCGGGAGAGTATCGCCGTCCGAAAAAGGAGCTGGAGGCAGCAAAAGCGGAGCGGCGACACTACAAGGATGTGGCGCGAGGTAACTGGCACGAGAGGCAGCCCCAGAATTTTTTTTGGGGGGGCGGCACACGGGGAGATTGGCGGACTCAGGTAGGAGACTTGAGCCAACTCCCCGTGCTTACCGTGGCGAGAGAGTGACTGGGCAGGCACCGTGTTATGCGGTGAAGCGCACGGTGTCTCCAGTGCGCACGCATAGCCCGGTGTGTTACATCGCAGCTCCTCGAATCGGCCGGGCTAGAGTGGGCATCGAGCCAGGAGGGATGATGCCGGCTCAGCGCATTTGGTCTCCAGTGCGTCTCCTCGGCCCGGGGTATACTGCACCAGCCCTACGCACGGTGTTCCCGGTTCGCCAGCACAGCCCAGTGCGGCCTGTTCCAACTCCCCGCACTTGCCGGGCTACAGGGGGGATCCTGCCAGGAAGAGTTGTGCCAGCTCTGCGCTCGAGACCGCCAGTACGCCTCCACGGTCCAGTGCATCCGGTGCCTCGGCCAAGAACAAGGCCTCCTGCATGTCTCCCCAGCCTGGTGAGTTCTGTGCCTGTGCTAAGCCCTAACCCTCCTGCATGTCTCCCCAGCCTGGTGAGTCCTGTGCCTTCTCCCAGAGCCAGGCCTCCTGTGTGTCTCTCCATTCCAGTGATGAGCCATGGCAAGAAGCCTCCAGTGATGATCCATGGCATGAAGCCTTCAGTGATGATCCATGGCACGAAGCCTCCCGTGATGATCCATGGCACGAAGCCTCCCGTGATGATCCATGGCACGAAGCCTCCCGTGATGATCCATGGCACGAAGCCTCCTGTGATGATCCGTGGCATGAAGCCTCCAGTGATGACCCATGGCACGAAGCCTCCAGTGATGATCCATGGCACGAAGCCTCCAGTGATGATCCATGGCACGAAGCCTCCAGTGAGGATCCATAGCACGAAACCTCCAGTGAGGAGTTATGGCATGAGGCCTCCAACGAAGGACGCTAGTCCGGAGCCTCCAGCTACGCCCTCTAGTCCGGAGCCTCCAGCTACGCCCTCTAGTCCGGAGCCTCCAGCGTCGCCCTCTAGTCCGGAGCCTCCAGCGTCGCCCTCTAGTCCGGAGCCTCCAGCGTCGCCCTCTAGTCCGGAGCCTCCAGCGACGCCCTCTAGTCCGGAGCCTCCAGCGTCGCCCTCTAGGCCGGAGCCTCCAGCGACGCCCTCTAGTCCGGAGCCTCCAGCGACGCCCTCTAGTCCGGAGCCTCCAGCGACGCCCTCTAGTCCGGAGCCTCCAGCGACGCCCTCTAGTCCGGAGCCTCCAGCGACGCCCTTTAGTCCGGAGCCTCCAGCGACGCCCTCTAGTCCGGAGCCTCCAGCGACGCCCTCTAGTCCGGCGCCTCCAGCGACGGGCTTCAGTCAGGAGCAGCCGGAGTCTCCCTCCTGTCCGGAGCAGCCGGAGTCTCCCTCCTGTCCGGAGCAGCCGGAGTCTCCCTCCTGTCCGGAGCAGCCGGAGTCTCCCTCCTGTCCGGAGCAGCCGGAGTCTCCCTCCTGTCCGGAGCAGCCGGAGTCTCCCTCCTGTCCGGAGCAGCCGGAGTCTCCCTCTTGTCCGGAGCAGCCGGAGTCTCCCTCTTGTCCGGAGCAGCCGGAGTCTCCCTCTTGTCCGGAGCAGCCGGAGTCTCCCTCTTGTCCGGAGCAGCCGGAGTCTCCCTCTTGTCCGGAGCAGCCGGAGTCTCCCTCCTGTCTGGGGCCCGCTGCGAGGGCACCAGAGCCGCCACCGCGGTGAAATGCCCACCCAGACCCTCCCCTATAGGTTCAGGTTTTGCGGCCTGAGTCCGCACCTTTGGGGGGGGTACTGTCACGCCCTGACCGTAGAGATCCTTTTTATGTCTCTATTTTGGTTGGTCAGGGCGTGAGTTTGGGTGGGCATTCTATGTCTGGTGTTCTATGTTGTCTATTTCTTTGTTTGGCCGTGTGTGGTTCTCAATCAGAGGCAGCTGTCTATCGTTGTCTCTGATTGAGAACCATATTTAGGTAGCCTGTTTTCCCACTTTGAGTTGTGGGTGATTATTTTCTGTTTAGTGTTTGTCGTCACCTTTCAGAACTGTTCGTTTGTCGTGTTGTTGTTTTGTTAGTGTTCATATTTATTAAAGAAACGTATTTATGAATACTTACCAGGCTGCAACTTGGTCCTCTTCTCCTTCTCCAGACGACAATCGTTACACATGTGTGCCTTCTTAAAAGTTAATTTGTGGAATTTCTTTCCTTCTTAATGCGTTTGAGCCAATCAGTTGTGTTGTGACCAGTTAGGGATGGTATACACAAGATAGCCCTATTTGGTAAAAGACCAAGTCCATATTATGGCAAGAGCAGCTCAAATTAGCTAAGAGAAATGACAGTCCATCATTACTTTAAGACATGAAGGTCAGTCAATCCAGAAAATGTCAAGAACTTTGAAAGTTTATTCAAGTGCAGCCACAAAAACCATCAAGCGTTATGATGAAACTGGCTCTCATAAGGACCGCCACAGAAATGGAAGACCCAGAGTTACCTCTGTTGCAGAGGATAAGTTATTTAGAGTTACCAGCCTCAGAAATTGCAGCCCAAATAAATGCTTCACAGAGTTCAAGTAACAGACACATCTCAGCATCAACTGTTGAGAGGAGACTGTGTGAATCAGGCCTTCATGGTCGAATTGCCTCAAAGAAACCGCTACTAAAGGACACCAATAATAAGAAGAGACTTGCTTGGGCCAAGAAACACGAGCAATGGACATTAGACCAGTGGAAATCTGTTCTTTGGTCTGGAATCCAAATTGGAGATGTTTTGTTCCAACCGCCGTGTCTTTGTGAGACGCAGTGTGGGTGAACGGATGATTTCTGCATGTGTATTTCCCACTGTAAAGCATGGAGGAGGAGGTGTTATGGTGTGGGTGTGCTTTGCTGGTGACACTGTCTGTGATTTATTTAGAATTCAAGGCACAGTTAACCAGCATGGCTAACACAGCATTCTGCAGCGATACGCCATCCCATCTAGTTTGGGCTTAATGGGACTATCATTTGTTTTTCAACAGGACAATGACCCAAAACACACCTCCAGGATGTGTAAGGGCTATTTTACCAGGAAGGAGAGTGATGGAGTGCTGCATCAGATGACCTGGCCTCCACAATCCCCTGACCTCAACCAAATTGAGATGGTTTGGAATGAGTCGGACCTCAGAGTGAAGGAAAAGCAGCCAACAAGTGCTCAGCATATGTGGGAACCGCTTCAAGACTGTTGGATAAGCATTCCAGGTGAAGCTGGTTGAGAGAATGCCAAGAGTGTGCAAAGCTGTCATCAAGGCAAAGGGTGGCTATTTGAAGAATTCCAAAATAAAATATATTTTGATTTGTTTAACATTTTTTTGGTTAGTACATGATTATTTCATAGTTTTGATGTCATCACTACTATTCTACACAATGTAGAAAATAGTCAAAATAAAGAAAAACCTTGAATGAGTAGGTGTTCTAAAACTTTTGACAGGTAGTATATAAGAGTAGCCTTTTAGACTCTAACTGTAACTTGTGTTAAGCGCTTATAACTAAAATATATTATTATTATTACTATTACTATTACTATTACAGAAGGTTGCACATGAGAGCTGTTTTTCAATAGTTTGAAATGTGTTACCTCTGAAACTCAGCTCATAAGACTGCTGGCCTGCAGTGAACTTCGCCACAGCACTTTGATCCTCCTGGAACCTTTTCTCAAGGTCTTCACTGGTGATGGATGACAATCTGTGCATCTCTTTCTGTGATTTATAGAAAAATAACTCAAATTCAAGGGGAATAACAGTTTACCATCTCTATTATTGTCCTCATAACACATCAGCCTGTTTGAGTGTTTTACACCACTTACGATGGATGCGTACTGGACCCATTTGCCGTACTCGTCCTCCCAGAACCACACCCACTCTGTGGTGAGTACGTATGTGGGCTTGGTCACAGAGGAAACTGTGGAGAGACGGCGAACATCCCATAATCCGCGGCTCATGGAGTCGAAACGCACACGCTCAGCTCCCTCACTGTTAAGGCATAACAAATGTAAATGGTTAAAAAATGGTTAAAAAAACTTTTGCTAGTTAAAGGTAGACTCAGCGAAATGACGTTGTCACGAGCAGCACCGCAGATATTGAGATGAGCGAGATGCAGGACAGTCACACACAGTACTAAATCTGCACATGTGCACGGGTTTGCTTCACGCTGTTACAATGTGGTAGCCACGGGACCAAAACAGCGTGGATAGTTGAGGCTTGCGCTCCAACGCTCTTAGTTGTTGCGGAAATTGCTGAGTCTATCTTTAAGTATGAAATAACAACATACTGTACCTGTGTATCTTAGAAGGGTCACAGAAGTCTCTCTCGATTGCTTCGTTTTCTGGCAGAGCTGACCAAGTCTGTCCATCGTTCACTTCCCACTTGTAGGGCATTTTGAAGTGGACTCTCGAGCATTTCTCTGAAAGTGATTCATTTGCAGTGAGATGTGATATGTTGCTGAGTATCATTGTTGCACCTGGGTAACAGCCTGATTTGTCCCTGAATTGTGGTTTCACAGGGTTTGTATTGTGTATCTACTGACAACCTTGAAAGTTATAGATAAACTCATATCCGGCCGGCTGCCATATCTTCTTCCTGAGTAAAAATGGGGCAAAGCCCTTGCAGCTGTTCTGCCAAAGTAAACATGGGAAAGCTATCCTCTAGTCACTCTGCCTCCACACACAATATCTCCGTCGTTAAATGTACCTCCTTGTTTGCAGTCCCCCTTGACAAAGAACAGGCAGATCTCATTCCTCACTGTAAATAAACAAATTAACAAACAAACATTTAGTTACATGAAATCAAAGTTGGCAACAGGGTTGGGGTCAATTCCAGTTCACTCATGAAGTAAACCAAATTCCAATTCTACATTTTCCTCACTAGCTAGGTTTCCATCCAAACTATCTGCGCATTTTCCCACCAGAGACGTGTTTCCATCAAATTGAACTGTTGTGGATAAAAGGATGTGCATGATGACATAGTGAACAGAAAAATTACTTTTGCCGTTAAATTCCCATGTACCGAATAATTGTTTTTGCGTTATATAGCGAATGTGCCCACTCAGGTATTGGCACGTGCGCTCTAGCCACCAGCTCGCAGATACAGTTGTGGGTACAGTCTACATGATGAGATTATTATGGACAAAAGAGCAAGATAATTTTTACTTGTCAAATGGCAGCCAAGCATTGATGATCATGTCACCAGAATAAAACCCTCAATGTTTATTGGAAAGGAGCATCAAGCTTATCACCTTGCACTTTCACCACCCTGAGAAGTTCATCATAACTTGTTTCATCTGTGGCCTGGTAAACTGCATGCTTTCCCGAGTCGTAGGGGGAGGACCACACAACATGTCATCCCGTGACTCCAAGTTTACTTCAATATTTGTGAATAAAAGCGTTTCCGCCATTTCTCGCATAATAACTTACGTTGTCCAGCGTATTTTTATGTCGACATTTGGAAAGTTTACCAATACATTTTATTTTTCAGGCCTGTCATGACATTTTTCATCCAACATGTACAGTTGAAGTCGGAAGTTTACGTGCACCTTAGCCAAATACATTTAAACTCAGTTTTTCACAATTGCTGACATTTAATCCTAGTAAAAAATTCCCTGTCTTAGGTCAGTTAGGATCAGCACTTTATTTTAAGAATGTGAAATGTCAGAATAATAGTAGAGATAATGATTTATTTCAGCTTTTATTTCTTTCATCACATTCCCAGTGGGTCAGAAGTTTACATACGCTCAATTAGTATTTGGTAGCGTTGCCTTTAAATTGTTTAACTTTGGTCAAACGTTTCGGGTAGCCTTCCACAAGCTTCCCACAATAAGTTGGGTGAATTTTGGCCCATTCCTCCTGGCAGAGCTGGTGTAACTGAGTCAGGTTTGTAGGCCTCCTTGCTCACACACACCTTTTCAGTTCTGCCCACAAATTGTCTATAGGATTGAAGTCAGGCCTTTGTGATGGCCACTCCAATACCTTGACTTTGTTGTCCTTAAGCCATTTTGCCACAACTTTGGAAGTATGCTTGGGGTCATTGTCCATTTGGAAGACCCATTTGCGACCAAGCTTTAACTTTCTGACAGATGTCTTGAGATGTTGCTTCAATATATCCACATAATTTCCCTTGCTCATGATGCCATCTATTTTGTGAAGTGCACCAGTCCTTCCTGCAGCAAAGCACCCCACAACATGATAATGCCACCTCCGTGCTTCACGGTTGGGAAGGTGTTCTATGGCTTGCAAGCCTCCCCCTTTTCCCTCCAAACATAATGATGGTCATTATGGCCAAACAGTACTATTTTTGTTTCATCAGACCAGAGGACATTTTTCAAAAAAGTACGATCTTTGTCCCCATGTGCAAACCGTAGTCTGGCTTTTTTATGGCGGTTTTGGAGCAGTGGCTTCTTCCTAGCTGAGCGGCCTTTCAGGTTATGTCGATATAGGACTTGTTTTACTGTGGATATAGATACTTTTGTACCTGTTTCCTCCAGCATCTTCACAAGGTCCTTTGCTGTTGTTTTGGGATTGATTTGCACTTTTCGCACCAAAGTACGTTCATCTCTAGGAGACAGAACGCGTCTCCTTCCTGAGCGGTATGACGGCTGCGTAGTCCCATGGTGTTTATACTTGCGTACTATTGTTTGTACAGATGAACGTCGTACGTTCAGGCATTTGGAAATTGCTCCCAAGGATGAACCAGACTTGTGGAGGTCTACAACTTTTTTTTCTGAGGTCTTGGCTGATTTCTTTTGATTTTCCCATGATGTCAAGCAAAGAGGCACTGAGTTTGAAGGTAGGCCTTGAAATACATCCACAGATACACCGCCAATTGACTCAAATTATGTCAATTAGCCTATTAGAAGCTTCTAAAGCCATGACATCATTTTCTGGAATTTTCCAAGCTGTTTAAAGGCACAGTCAACTTAGTGTATGTAAACTTCTGACCCACTGGAATTGTGATGCAGTGAATTATAAGTGAAATAATCTGTCTGTAAACAATTGTTGGAAAAATGAATTGTGTCGTGCACAAAGTAGATGTCCTAACTGACTTGTCAAAACTATAGTTTGTTTACAAGAAATTGTGGCTGAAAACGAGTTTTAATGACTCCAACCTAAGTGTATGTAAACTTCCGACTTCAACTGTACTTTACTCGCATAAAAAGGTTTAATGGAAACCTAGTTATTGAAAAGCATTTCAGAGAATTGGAATTTCATTGTACTTATTTAATTGACTGGTCTGGAATTTAAATAGAATTGACCCCAACCCTGGCTGGCAAGCAAGTCCATAGAGAAATACTTCCAAGTAAGGGTTTGCAGACAACTATAGTGACTGTTCTGAAACATTATTCCCCACTGAACACAACCCTGATGTTTGTTCCTGCAGCCATCTACCTGTATTTCTCTGAGGACAGCTCTGGGGCCTGTTGATAGAAGCAGCACCGCTGGCACCTTCACTTTTCATGGCCTGGATGTTCCGGTAGGTGGACAACATGGACGCCATTAGATCGTTTGGCACTCCCCTCTGCTGCAGGGTCCACCGTGGGTGGGGCTCAAAGAAGTCATGACACCTGTTGCAGTCGGCTCCCGAGGAACAGGTTCCTCTGATGTACCTGTCACACACGTGAAGTCTCCTGCACCCCTCCTGATCCGGGCAGTTGCCATATGGCCTAGTGCCTTTGTTATAAGAGTTGCACACCTGAAAGAGTGAGTGACAAGGCTTTTAAAATACTTGTTTACCATACTCTATATGCAAGAAAGCATGAGATGAACACACAGAGCTATTGGGTAAACCCATTTAAATTCAATCACTTTTTGACAGAACCCCTATTGATTTGAACAGAACTTTCCATACATATTTACCCAATGTAGAAGTGCTACAGTTTTTGGACCTTAATGCCAAAACATTCAAGAGATTAAAAACAAAAAATTATGTTTTAAGTGAGAATAAAACAGCCTAATTCATACTCTTAGAAGAGGTGCTTCCACAATAATGTGGTTTGTACCACATACAAGGTAAAGCATTGGATTCTTCACCCACCACAGTAAGACATTATACCATTACGCTACCTTTTCATGCTTTAAAAAAAATGTAATTAAAACAAGCTTTGCTTTTATACTTACAAGACGATCAGGCTTGATTGAACTGTTTTGTCTTGTAGTAATGTGGTGCATCCCTGTATTTTCTTAAACCTTTATTTTAGCAATACATGTCATTGAAAAAATAACATCCTTTTTTGGTCAGTATGTGCCCAACAGGTCTGCATACCTCATTTCTGTAACTGTAATATTGACAAATATTGACAAACCACTTGTGTTTCAAATAGGGTCCTGTTTTATCAATTGCTGTGCTGATCAATGGACAGTTCATTACCGATGTCAAAATTCGATGTAGCTTAAAGTTGTTTGTACTTGTATTTATTTTTGCAATAAAGATGGTTATGCAACAATAATACACTGTACAGTCCAATATCCCCCTGAAGAGTATGAATTCGGCTGTTTGAGAAGGTTTGAATCCTAAGCAACCTGCCTACACAGTTTGAAGTACAATAGACCAACATAGCTACTGTAGTAGGTCAAAGCTGTGTGCTGGAAAACCTTGGTAGAGCATGGGTGGAATAGGCATTGTGTTACGTCCGTCGTTGGAATGAGATCAAAGTGCAGTGTGGTAAGCGTTCTTTTATTGATGACACCAAAAAATATATATAATAATACAAAAACGAACGTAAAGTTCTGTAGCGCTGGAAAGCAACAGTACAAAAACAAGATCCCACAATCTAAGGTGGGGAAAAAGGGCTGCCTAAGTATGCTCCCGAATCAGAGACAACGATAAACAGCTGCCTCTGATTGGGAACCATACTAGGCCAACAAAGAAATAGAAACATCGATTTGCCCACCCAAGTCACACCCTGACCTAACCAAATAGAGAATAGGGCGTGACAGTAACCCCCCCCCCCAAAGGTGCGGACTCCGGACGCAAACATGAACCTATAGGGGAGGGTCCGGGTGGGCATCTCATCTCGGTGGAGGCTCCAGTGCGGGACGCAGACCCTGCTCCGCTTGAGGCTCCCCCCACTTTGGTGGCGCCTCTGGTGCGGGGATCGTTGCCGGGGACTCCGGACTGTAGATCGTCGTCGCGGACTCCGGACCGTAGATCGTCGTCGCGGACTCCGGACTGGGAACCGTCTCTGGAAGCTCCAGACTGGGGACCGTCGCTGGAGGCTCCGGACTGGGAACCCTCGCAGGCGGCTCCGGACTGGGAACCCCCGCTGAAGGCTCTAGGCTGCAGACTGTCGCTGAAGGCTCTGGACTGCAGACCATCCCTGGAGGCTTCGTGCCATGGATCATCACTGCAGGCTTCGTGCCATGGATCATCACTGCAGGCTTCGTGCCATGGATCATCACTGCAGGCTCCGGACGATGGATCATCACTGGAGGCTTCGTGCCATGGATCATCACTGGAGGCTTCGGGCCATGGATCATCACTGGAGGCTTCGGCCCATGGATCATCACTGGAGGCTTCGTGCCATGGACCATCACTGGAGGCTTCGTGCCATGGATCATCACTGGAGGCTTCGGGCCATGGATCATCACTGGAGGCTTCGTGCCATGGATCATCACTGGAGGCTTCGGGCCATGGATCATCACTGGAGGCTTCGGGCCATGGATCATCACTGGAGGCTTCGGGCCATGGATCACCACTGGAGGCTTCGGGCCATGGATCATCACTGGAGGCCTGGTGTGTAGAGCTGGCACAGGACACATCGGGCTGGAGAGACGCACTGGAGGCCTGGTGCGTGGAGCTGGCACAGGGCTTACCAGGCTGGGGAAATGCACTGGAGGCCTGGTGCGTAGAGCTGGCACAGGGCTTACCAGGCTGGGCAGACGCACAGGAGACCGGGTGCGTGGAGCTGGCACAGGATATACTGGGCCGTGGAGACGCACCGGAGGTCTGGAGCACAGAGCTGGCACAACCCGTCCTGGCTGGATGCTCAACCTAGCCCGACAACTGCGGGGCGCTGGCACAGGATGCACTGGGCTGTGAAGGCGCACCGGAGATACAGTGCGCAGAGCCGGCGCAGGATATCCTGGGCCGAGGAGAAGCACTGGAGGTCTGGAGCGTAGAGCTGGCACAACGCGTCCTGGCTGGATGCTCACCCTAGCCCTAGCGCAGGATATCCTGGGCCGAAGAGACGCATCGTTGACCAGGAGCGCTGAGCCGGCACAATCCATCCTGGCTTAATGCCCACTCTAGCATGGCAAATGCGGGGAGCTGGCACAGAGCGCACCGGGCTGTGGATGCGTACCGGAGACACAGTACGTGTAACCGCAAAGCATGGTGCCTGAAGGGTCACACGCTCCTCAAAGTGACTGTCTTGCTCCAGACTCCAAGTTCTCCAAACTCTTTCATCCCTCTCCACTGCGAATCACTCCTCGCTCAAACGGTCCAAGAATTCCTCCTCGGTCTCGGAGTCACCCCTCAGCACCGACGCCCACGTCATCTGCCACCCCAATTTTTTTTGGGGGGGGCTGCCTCTCGGGTTTCCGTCGTGTCTTCTCCTCCTGACCACGCTGCTTGGTCCGTTTGTGGTGGGATCTTCTGTTATGTCCGTTGTTGGAATGAGACCAAGGTGCAGTGTGGTAGGCGTACATCTTTATTTTATTGATGACACCCCAAAAAAATGTAAATATAAAAACGAACGTAAAGTTCTGTAGCGCTGGAAAGCAACAGTACAAAAACAAGATCCCACAATCTAAGGTTGGCAAAAAGGGCTGCCTAAGTATGCCCCCCAATCAGAGACAACGATAAACAGCTGCCTCTGATTGGGAACCGTACTAGGCCAACAAAGAAATAGAAACATAGATTTGCCCACCCAAGTCACACACTGACCTAACCAAATAGAGAATAAACAAGGCTCTCTAAGGTCAGGGCGTGACACATTGTGGTGCTCGTGTGAATTTCATTTCTTTTTCGGCTTCAGACCAATGCCTATTCTCACTTAAAACATAGTTTTTTGTTTTTCATTTCCATGGTTTTTCACCAGAAAGTGATTATTCAACATTATTATACAGCTTAACACATGCTCTCCCTGTGAACCCTCACAATGTTGTGCATTTTATTTATTGATAAGATCCCAGTTCATAATCCTATTGATCATTGCTCAAAGCAAATTGGTGAGAGCAAGGAAACAAAGACTGAAGCAAATATTTACTATGCAATTACACAATGTGGCTAGATGACTACACTAGCGCGAAAAATGGATGAGCTGTTCTTAATGGAAGGGTTCTGAAATATTCTCTCTCACCAAGGCGAGGTGTGACTGTGAATGTATCATAGTCATCCACATCGGTGGACGCGACGTGGGACACACAAAGGAGACAGCCCTGGTGCGTCAGATGTGAGCTGATTTGGAGGTAGTCATCTGAATATCTGACAACGGTGACCTACTCTGACATCCCACAGTGGAGGAGTTGGATGTTTCAGTGGGATGGGGAACATCAACAAGCGCATAGAGATGGCACAGTGCTCCGTCAACCAGCTGGTGTTTGCATTTCTCTGTGACAGGCGCATGCCCACAATCTGCCACTCTGCCATAAAGTACTGTATCCCTGGGCAGTACCTTAGGGATGGCGTGCATCTCACTGATCAGGGCAACGACCTCTTCTTTGAGCGTCTGAGAGTTGGGGTCGTATCCACAAAGCATCTCAGGGTAGACAATTGTCCATAAATGCGGAGCATAGAGACAATAAAAAAGCTATGCAAGAAGCATCTTTAGTCGTAAGAATCACACCTAGACGACAGATGTTTAGGACACGTCATGAGCTGTCCTAACCAGATAAGAGTTACCAGCAGGTGTCTTGATATAGAAAAAGGCAGTGAGTCAGTGGATCCGGTACCATAGACAGGCAATTGCTTTGGAGTTGAAAGACTGTGTTGATATTTCTATATGATCAACCCATAAATAATCTAGACCTACATGCAACAGTACCTCTTGCGCTTTTGACAATGATTTTACACGAGGCCTAATTCACATGATATATGCCTACCACTAGGCTAATAAATAATCAAATTTTTCTTTCGATTATTTCATTAACCTACATGTTATTTCAAGCAGAATATCACATTGTTAATAAAGATACCTAAAAATTGGTAATGCCTATAAGTGGGCAATTGAAGGCATTGTGTTCGGTAAAAATGATAGACCTTTCAAATGTTTATGCAACAATATCGGCAAGTAATGACTGTGCCAAAGCGATTTAGAGTTGTTTAACGGGAGTGCAGAGTATGTGGCTATAACGGTAATACTATACAAATTCAGTTTTTAAACCATTATACTGTATGAATCAGTGCAAAATGCCTTTCACATTATTCAAAATATCGAAATTGGTAAAAAAAAAAAAAAATTAATGATGCATGCCAACATATTAGGCAGGAATTAGAGTGAAAATGTCAGGCGAAAATTGTATCAAACGTTTTACCATTGCAACATTTGCTGTACAGTCATATTGGCCGTGGTTGTCTGAAGCGTGCTATAAATTTCACCGCTGGCGATGCCTCATCGCCATTGGCTTTTCCCATAGCCGCGGGAAGTAGGGGTGCTGCGCATCCCCTGAAATATCATAATAAATAAAAAATCATAATAATAAAAAATAGACATTTTGATTTTTCTTTTTTAAATAATTCACAATTTGGGCCTTTACTAGTCCTGACCGATATAGCCATCTGTAGCGATTTTTATCAATTGCAATCTGAGCCAGGTGTGCATGATTTGAAAGCTTGTTCTATTGCCAACAAGACTAGCTAAGTTATAAAATATGATATTACAGTGTCAGGCTTTCACAATGCAGTTCAGGAAACCGATTGTAATTTTGGTGCACATAGAAAAGGATTCATGAATACATTCACGTGCCTGTGCAGCAGCATTTTTTTTTCACAGTAGACAAACATAGGCTTATTCTGTTCAGGGTATGATGCCATGTCATATTGTAACTGTACAAACAGTGATCATAAACGTAGACACTGTATATGATATGAGTTTTATGATAAGAAAATGTGAAGTGCACATTTGGACAGGTGTTTGGCTTGCTTGTATGACATCAAAGCAGCATTTATTATAATCCTCAACGTCTCATATTTCAAGATATTGTACATTGAGTCCTCTTATTTAACAGCATTTCTCTCACTCAGTCAACAAAACATTTACAAAAGTTGCCCAATTAGCGGGGAGAGTGCACAATTGTTTCTAGTTTCACTTTGTATTAAAAAGATGTGGAACTCAATCCACGCTGCGCCTTGGTCCGCTCATTTTCAAGAACGTGACAGAATATCCCACCAAACAAGGACCAAGCAGCGTGCAACGATGGGAAAAGTAAGTTGGACCTGGGAGGAGATCATGGGATAACACGAGACCCTTCCTTGGCAGGAAGGACAGCGACGACGCTGGGGACCACAGCCACAGAAAGCTGAAGATTTTTTGGGGGGCGGGCACATGGAGCTGGCGGCTGAGCAGAGGGAAGAGCCAGAGAGCGTCAGGGAGACGATAGAGACGGTCGACCCAAGGAAAGTGCCAGAGCCTTTTTGGGAGTCGGGGGAGGAATTTGATGAAAGGTTCCGGAGAGAGGTGGTAGCGATGAGAATGCTGCAGCACAGGCGTGCTGAAGAACGTGACATCTGCACCGGTTTCACGCATCAGACCTCCAGTGCGTCTCCCCAGTCCGGTACATCCTGTGCCAGCTCTCCGCACTCGCCCTGAGGTGCATGTCACCAGTCCGGTACCACCTGTGCTGGCTCCTCGCACCAGGCCTCCAGTGCGTCTCCCCAGTCCGGTACGTCCTGTGCCAGCTCCCCGCACTCTCCCTGAAGTGCGTGTCACCAGTCCGGTGCCACCTGTGCCGGCTCCACGCACCAGGCCTCCAGTGCGCCTCCCCAGTCCCGCTCCATGGCAGGAGCCTTCCTCTGCGCCGGTACCCAGTCAAGGCACGGCATCCAGTCCAGCTCCATGGCCGGAGCCTTCCTCTGCGCCGGTGCCCAGTTCGGGCACGGCGTCCAGCTCCATGGCCGGAGCCTTCTTCTGCGCCGGTTCTCAGTCCAGGCACGGCGTCCAGTCCCGCTCCATGGCAGGAGCCTTCCTCTGCGCCAATGTCCAGTCCAGGCACAGCGTCCAGTCCCGCTCCAAGGCCGGAGCCGTCCTCTGCGCCGGTGCCCAGTCCAGGCACGGCGGCCAACTCAGCTCCATGGCCGGAGCCTTCCTCGGCGCCGGTGCCCAGTCCAGGCACGGCGTCCAGTCCTACTCCATGGTCGGTGTCTTCTTCTGCGCCGGTGCCCAGTCCAGGCACAGCGTCCAGTCCCGCTCCAAGGCCGGAGCCTTCTTCTGCGCCGGTGCCCAGTCCAGGCACGGCGTCCAGTCCAGCTCCATGGCAGGAGCCTTCCTCTGCGCCGGTGCCCAGTCCGGGTGCGGCGTCCAACCCAGCTCCATGGCCGGGGCCCTCCTCTGCTCCGATGTCCGGGCACGGCGTTCTACCTGGCTCCATGGCCGGACCCGTGGTCTGGCCGGGGGCAAAGACCCGCACTGGCGCCGCCACCGACACTAGTCACCCCCCCCCCCCACCCTCCCTATTTGGTTTCAGGTTTTACGTCCGGAGTCCGCACCTTTGGGGGGCGGGGGGGGTACTGTCACGCCCTCGGTTCTCTATGGTGTTTAGGTCAGGGCGTGACTGGGGGGGTTATCTAGTTTTTAGATTTCTAGGTTGGTGGTTTGTGTGGTTCCCAATTAGAGGCAGCTGGTAATTGTTGCCTCTAATTGGGGATCATATTTAGGTAGGCTTTTTCCCCACCTGCATTTGTGGGATATTGTTAGTGTGTTTGGGCACTACAACTTCACGTTCTTTGTAAGTTTTGTTTCTAGTTTCACTTTGTATAAAAAGATGTGGAACTCAATGCACGCTGCGCCTTGGTCCGCTCATTTTGAAGAACGTGACATCTTTGTGGTAGAAATTAGAAGTTAAAATTTCAATTCAATTTACATTTCAATGGTGTACTAGCTAAATTGTTCTGAAGTAGCAATGTGCGAGTTGAATTATAACCTGCAGTCCCCGTAGTTATATCCGCGGGGCGGGCAGGTATAAGGTCATTAAATATTGTGTGGCAGGTGGGTTGAATAAAGAGAAAACAATACCATAAAAATCCATACAGTGCATTCGGAAAGTATTCAGACCGCTTGACTTTTTCCACATTTTGTTGCATTACAGCCTTATTCTCCCCCCCCCCCCCCCCCCCCCATCAACCTACACACAATAACCCATAACGCCAAAGCAAAAACAGGTTGAGAAATTTTTCCTAATTTATGAAAAATAAAAAACTGAAATATCACATTTACATAAGTATTCAGACCCTTTACTTCTTCCATTGAATAATAATGGAAGCCACTGTGTTCTTGGTGACCTTCAATGCTTCAGACATTTTTTGGTATCCTTCCCCAGATCTGTGCCTTCACAAAATCCTGTCTCGGAGCTCTATGGACAATTCCTTCGACCTCATGGCTTGGTTTTTGCTCTGACATGCACTCTCAACTATGGGACCTTATATAGACAGGTGTGTGCCTTTCCAAATCATGTCCAATCAATTGAATTTACCACAGGTGGACTCTAATGAAGTTGTAGAAACATCTCAAGGATGATTAATGGAAACAGGATGCACCTGAGCTCAATTTCGAGTCTCAAAGCAAAGGGTCTGAACACTTATGTAAATAAGGTATCTGTTTTTTACATTTTTAATACATTTGCAAAAAACAAAAAAAATACTGTTTTCGCTTTGTCAGTATAGGGTATTGTGTGTGGATTGATGAGGGGGAAAAAAAATATTTGATCAATTTAAAACTCCTTCAGGATTGGTGTCCTGTCCGCGGGACGGTTGAGCTAACGTAGGCTAATGCGATTAGCATGAGGTTGTAAGAAACAAAAGAAATTCCCAGGACATAGACATATCTGATATGGGCAGAAAGCTTCAATTCTTGTTAATCTAACTGCACTGTCCAATTTACAGTAGCTTTTAGAGTGAAAGAATAACATGCAATTGTTTGAGGAGAGTGCACAATTATGAACTTGAAAATGTATCAATAAACCAATTAGGCACATTTGGGCAGTCTTGATACAACATTTTGAATAGATATGCAATAGTTCATTGGATCGCTCTAAAACTTTGCACATACAGTGCTAAATTGCGCCTGGGCTAGAATAATTCATTATGCCCTTTCTCTTGCATTTCAAAGATGATGGTACAAAAAAATACAAAACAAATGTTTTTTTTCTTTTCTTTGTATTATCTTTTACCAGATCTAATGTGTTATAGTCTCCTACATTCCTGTCACATTTCCACAAACTTCAAAGTGTTTCCATTCAAATGGTATCAACAATATGCATATCCTTGCTTCAGGTCCTGAGCTACAGGCAGTTAGATTTGGGTATGTCATTTTAGGCGAAAATTGAAAAATTTGCGGATCCTTAGAATAAGGCTGTAACGTAACAAAATGTGGAAAGAGGGAATGGGTCTGAATACTTTCTGAATGTACTGTAAATGTATAATTCCTGGAGCAAAGTACAGAGAGATCCTTGATGATAACCTGCTCAGGACCTCAGACAGGAGCAAAGGTTCACCTTCCAACAGGACAACAACCCTAAGCACACAGCCAAGACAACGCTGGAGTGGCTTCAGGACAAGTCTCTGAATGTCTTTGAGTGGCCCAGCCAGAGCCCGGACTTGAACCCAATCGAACATCTCTGGAGTGACCTGAAAATAGCTGTGCAGCAACGCTCCCCATCCAACCTGACAGAGCATGAGAGGATCTGCAGAGAAGAATGGGAGAAACACCCCAAATACAGGTGGGCCAAGCTTGTAGCGTCATACAACGTATTGAGTAAAGGGTCTGAACACTTATGTAAATGTCATATTTCCGTTTATTTTTATTTGCAACATTTTCTAAAAACCTGTTTTTGCTTTGTCATAATGGGGTATTTAAAAAAATATATATTTTAGAATAAGGCTGTAATGTAGCAAAATGTGGAAAAAGTCAAGGGGTCTGGATACTTTCCGTATGCACTGTAGGGTGTAAACATGTTTTGATTCAAATCCTAGGCCTATTATATTGAATGTAGGCTACCCGTTCTGCATGTGTTCATGTGTGTAAAATTGTCTCGGTTGACAGGGTAGCCTACCGGCAGTGCTGTAGGCCTACTGGAGGGTAAACGCAAGTAAATTCCATTTACCCACCTTTTTCAGAAAAATGCATTGAAAGTATAGGGAGCGTTCCTTTTTTCACCGTGACCGGCAATCAGAGTTTACCCATCTTTTTTTTTTTACCACAACATCTCTGGCTACCGGTAGGCCTATTAGAAGTTCATGGTAATACACATTGTAGCCTAGTCTGGTAAAGTTGACCATGTGTGTTAGGGTGACCATCCCAGTTTTCCCAGGACAGTTTCAGCCCCATGTCAGGTGTTCTGACTTTTCAGGCTACAAAAAAGGTACATTTGTCAGTTAATGGAGGCTAATAAATGGTAATCCCTGAATGTCATTAGGTGCACTTTTTGGTGTTTTGTAACAGATGTCTATTTCCATTCATCAAATGGAAAGTATACATGAAGTATGGATGACGGTTATTTTGGAGTGGATGAACATGCACAGGTTCAAGTCCAAAAGATCACTATCTGACCACTTCTTCCATGGGCAAACATATGGAAAGTTTTATTTACATAAAATGGGATGCTGTCAAAAAGTGATTGAATTCAAATGGATTTGAATATGTTCAGAAAGCACCTCTTCATCAGTCACACAGACACACATGGTAGGTTCTATCCTTTTGGGGCCTCTAAGAGAGATTTGGTTGCCCCCTCACCTCACACATTTTGCCATGACTTATGCCATGTTAATGATATCTGAGTGAAAGTAACTAACAAAATCAATGGGGGCCCTCTGGAGGTCAGCGGCCCTGGGCATGTGCCCTGCATGCCTGGTTGGTATTTGGCCATGATTACTACAAGTTTAGATAGCTGGATAGACTAATTTACCAATCTCAAAATGGTTAGCTGACATGACTAATTGAGTAACTGTCCGTGACTGACCTAATAAGAGAAGAATTGCTGATACACAAACAAATTTTGAAATTGCACCTTGTGTATTACACTATTCTAACTCTCAACAATAAATTGAGACCCGATAGATTCCCCCACCCCATTGCTTATGCCTGGATCTGGCCCTGCACACACACAGACACACACATTCCACTGATCCACATCAGCAGTTAGACGGTAAACGGTTGGCTCTTACCGGTGGAAGGAGGGAATTGTCATTCTGTAATAATAGCTGCCGGAGTTCCTGTCTACTCAGCGTCTCAAGTTTATGCTCTCTCAAAACTCTGGAGTTGTGTTCAGAGTGCAGGTCATGGCCAAAGCGGCATGTTCGTCTGGGAGTCAAAGTATCAATAAACAGGTCAATAAACATGCAAGGCACAATTCAGTTTGCTGAATTAATTCAACATCTAAACCCCATTGAATTTTTCAACACTGTTGCAGTTTCAAGTTTTGGCCTGAAATACCTCAAATGTAATAATAGTAATAACCAGTTGCAATGACACATTTAATGTGTAGGCACACAGTCTAACTTTGGTCGAGTTCGTTTGCATGGCCTGGTGCCCTGGATGAGTTTAACCAGGCCATGCAAAACAAACTGTCCTACTTTAAGACTTCTCTGGTCCTATCGTTGCGTTTAGACAGGCAGCCCAATTCTGATCTTTTTTCAATAATTGGTCCTCTGTCCAATCACATCAGCTCTAAAAAGATCAGATTAGGGAAACAAGTTCCGAATTTGATTGCCTGTCTAAACGCAACCTATTTAGCGCATATCGTATAAAACATATTTTATGCTTACCTTCCCCTACTATTCGTGCAGTCCCCAAATAGATACAATTTACATAGGTGTAGATCATTGCAGCCATCACATTGCTGAGCCTTGCAGCGTCTAACTTTCGTTTTTGCAATAATGCGTTCATTTCCTTTGGACACTGCTATAGAACATAAATCGTTTTCAACAAGTTTATCAAGAGCGCAGAACATATCTGCCCCACACCCAATATCTGCCAGATCTGCATAGTCCAATGTTCCCTGATGATTGCAAATTACTTTTAATAACAATTGCTGAGCCATCTCGCAATGACTAACGCGACTGTTTTTCCTGGTTTAGGACAGTGGACCACAGGATACCGCTACATCAAAGACAGTACAGTATGAAGATAGGCTAAAACTGCTCCTCCAATAGAAATCCCCGATCACACACGGCGATGTCATGACGACGTTGGCTAGCAAAGCGCATATGCGTAGAAATACGTCGTTGCGTCTCACGCCAAACCGCGCATGTGCGGCCAGTCAAATCAAAGGCATTCCTTCGATATAAAGTAGTTTTGACGAAAATGAAAAGGTGTCAGTTTGTCAATTTCACGAGGTTGGAGTAAAAACATGTTAAAATACTTAAGACATTGTATCGAATCTAGGTTGTTTCTTTAGATTTCGAGAAAATGAACAACTCAGGAATAATGTTTAATTTCTCTCATTGACTTCTCAAATCCCAAACCCCGGCGTGATCTGTTTGGTCTGTTTCGCCAGCGTTCCCGGAAGTCTGGCAATGTTGATGTGGCTACACTCTTCCTCATCAGCTGTGATGAAAGAAAAACGACATTTAGGGAAAAAGGCCAAAGCAACGACAGTAAATACAGTATCACAGAGTTTCTAAATGGAGAGTGTGTAATTCACACACACACACACTTGATTGTTTAAAGGGGATTAGCCATATATGGATAATGAATATATGAAACACATGGAAACATGATATATATGGATGTTTTGGCCTATATCTCAGTTGGCCTTAAAATCAACCCGGAAGTTGCGGTGACTCCGCCTAGTGGCCTTCAATAGCAAAACCGGGCAATTGTGGTTCTCCACAACCAATGGGGGAATCAGGCTTCATGTGACCCGGACTAAAGCGTTTTAGACCAGAATCTTTGTTTTCGGTCATCCAGGTTCAAATTGCGAGAAGCAGTCTCCTAATATTTTTGAATGATTTATGCGCTCAAAGATATCTATTTCGTCCTGCAGAATGATTATGATAATGCTGCACGTTTTTGATTAGAAATACATCCATATTTGTTCAAGATAGCATCAGAGCATTTTGGTTTGCGTTGACACTACTACAACAAGCTAAATAACCCTGTTATTGATATTTTTTGAAAATTGGAAACAAGCAATGGAAAGAAGCCTTACAGAAAATTACAAAGGTGTGTGACTTTTTCGAAATACTGATTTTATTTCACCACCTGGGCAGTGTTTGGCCTACGTTTTTACAACACTGCCTGCGATCATTGCTTTAAATACAACGTGTATAATATACACTGCTCAAAAAAATAAAGGGAACACTTAAACAACACAATGTAACTCCAAGTCAATCACACTTCTGTGAAATCAAACTGTCCACTTAGGAAGCAACACTGATTGACAATAAATGTCACATGCTGTTGTGCAAATGGAATAGACAAAAGGTGGAAATTATAGGCAATTAGCAAGACACCCCCAATAAAGGAATGGTTCTGCAGGTGGTGACCACAGACCACTTCTCAGTTCCTATGCTTCCTGGCTGATGTTTTGGTCACTTTTGAATGCTGGCGGTGCTTTCACTCTAGTGGTAGCATGAGACAGAGTCTACAACCCACACAAGTGGCTCAGGTAGTGCAGCTCATCCAGGATGGCACATCAATGCGAGCTGTGGCAAGAAGGTTTGCTGTGTCTGTCAGCGTAGTGTCCAGAGCATGGAGGCGCTACCAGGAGACAGGCCAGTACATCAGGAGACGTGGAAGAGGCCGTAGGAGGGCAACAACCCAGCAGCAGGACCGCTACCTCCGCCTTTGTGCAAGGAGGTGCACTGCCAGAGCCCTGCAAAATGACCTCCAGCAGGCCACAAATGTGCATGTGTCTGCTCAAACGGTCAGAAACACACTCCATGAGGGTGGTATGAGGGCCCGACGTCCACAGGTGGGGGTTGTGCTTACAGCCCAACACCGTGCAGGACGTTTGGCATTTGCCAGAGAACACCAAGATTGGCAAATTCGCCACTGGCGCCCTGTGCTCTTCACAGATGAAAGCAGGTTCACACTGAGCACATGAGCACATGTGACAGACGTGACAGAGTCTGGAGACGCCGTGGAGAACGTTCTGCTGCCTGCAACATCCTCCAGCATGACCGGTTTGGCGGTGGGTCAGTCATGGTGTGGGGTGGCATTTCTTCTTGGGGCCGCACAGCCCTCCATGTGCTCGCCAGAGGTAGCCTGACTGCCATTAGGTACCGAGATGAGATCCTCAGACCCCTTGTGAGACCATATGCTGACACATGCACATTTGTGGCCTGCTGGAGGTCATTTTGCAGGGCTCTGGCAGTGCTCCTCCTTGCACAAAGGCGGAGGTAGCGGTCCTGCTGCTGGGTTGTTGCCCTCCTACGGCCTCCTCCACGTCTCCTGATGTACTGGCCTGTCTCCTGGTAGCGCCTCCATGCTCTGGACACTACGCTGACAGACACAGCAAACCTTCTTGCCACAGCTCGCATTGATGTGCCATCCTGGATGAGCTGCACTACCTGAGTCACTTGTGTGGGTTGTAGACTCCGTCTCATGCTACCACTAGAGTGAAAGCACCGCCAGCATTCAAAAGTGACCAAAACATCAGCCAGGAAGCATAGGAACTGAGAAGTGGTCTGTGGTCACCACCTGCAGAACCACTCCTTTATTGGCGGTGTCTTGCTAATTGCCTATAATTTCCACGTTTTGTCTATTCCATTTGCACAACAGCATGTGACATTTTATTGTCAATCAGTGTTGCTTCTTAAGTGCACAGTTTGATTTCACAGAAGTGTGATTGACTTGGAGTTACATTGTGTTGTTTAAGTGTTCCCTTTATTTTTTTGAGCAGTGTATGTATACATTTTAATTAAAAAATAATAATTATGGACATGGGGACAATATCCCTGTAATGTGCTTGTCTATATTCTCACACTGAAACCATTCCCTATGTACAGAGTGGAGTGTACATTTTTTGACCAGCTCAAGCGAATACTTGGGAACGTGTCCCCCTTAACTGTTCCTGAGGTCACCTATGATGTTAAAGAGGTGACAGATGACCAGCTAGAAGACACTGATGATTGGGTGTTCCCTGGCCACTCTGGTGTAGAAGAGATGGGTATGGTCCGATTGTGCCTTTCTTGGTAAATCACATAATATTGGCTCTTGGGAAAGTGACTAATGTGTGTTTGCATGCAGCATGTTGTCCACGACCTTACAAAGAGGTCAAACTGCTAGAATGTTAATACAACTGATTTTACATTTGGAATGTGCAATGTGATTCATCTAAATCAGGGCTGCCCAACCCTCTTCCTGGAGAGCTACTGTCCTGTATTAAGTTCAACCCTAATTTAGCGTAACTGATTCAGATAGTTAAGATCTTGTTGAACAGCTAATAAGTAGAATCAGGTGTGTTAAATTACGGTTGGACTGAAAACCCACAGGAAGGTAGATCTCCAGGAAGAGGGTTGGGCAGCCCTGATCTAAATCAATCAAATGATTAATAATCAGTGATCACTGCTGTTGTGTTTGTCTCTATTTTCACTGAAGGAACCAGAAGTGTTCCCTGGACAGACTTGGAAACCCTCACCCTAATCAACATATGGGGAGATGACAAAATGCAGAGGGAATTGAGGAGTATGCATAGAAATGGGCACCTTTTTGCTGTGATATCCCAAAAGATGTCTGCCCAGGGCTTTATCCGGACTGCAGAGCAGTGCCAGACGAGGGTTAAAAGACTGAAACGGAGTTTCCGACAGTGCTACGAGAACAAGTATGTCAGTTATAGTTTAACAATCATTTTCTTTGTGCATTGGGAGTCCCACAGGGATATATGCTCGGGCCTTTGCATTCTTGTTTGATATCCTGTCATTGCTTACATTTTGTCTATTTGAGCCAGAAAAATGCTTTGCTTTGAAAATGTGCTTTGTTTTCTTTCCCCAAACGCAGCATGAAAGGCAGAGAGCAAGTAGAATGCAAATTCTATGACCTGCTGGAGAGAATACTGGGGAATGAGCTTCCCTCATATGTGGAGATGTCAGAAAACTGTCTTGACATGGAGTCTAGAGAATCATGGTCAGCAGACAACGAGTGCTCTGTTTACTCTTCCCAGGAGAGGGGTAAGGTCACATTCTCTCTACTGGTTAACCAGTTCCTCTTTCACTAGTAAACTATAATAAGATCAACTTGAAGACCCCTGTATGGGTATGGAAGGACTGGGAAGAAACTCAACCTAGCATATCTGACTCATTCTTTGATATCTGTGAGGAGGAGTCAACAAGGGTTTAGGGATAAAGGTGAGGGGATGGATTGGGCCAATCTTTCTCACACACTCTTTCCCTTTGACTCTGATCCATCCAGAGGCTGCGGTGGGCGTGCCAGAGGACAGGAAGAAGATCCCCTGGGCGGACGGCGAGACGGTGATCCTCCTGGAGCTCTGGGGAGACGACACTGTGCAGCAGAACCTGAAGCTCTGCCCGCACAACAGTCACATATACTCAGAGATTTCGGATAAGCTCAACTTCCGTGGTTATTACAGAACTGCAGAGCAGTGCCACACCAGGATAAAGCGTTTGAAAGCCAGCTATCAGCAGTCCCAGGAAACCATCTGGTAACCATTGCGTTTCAGCTTCTATTATTGATACATTTGTCATTTAGCTAATGTGAATTAGATTACAGATTGATTCTAATTTTGCAATCTCTCTCTACCTGTGCTCTTCCTAGTTCATCTGGATCTGAGCAGGTTGATTTTAAGTTCTACAATATTTTAGATCAAATACTTGAGATGCAGCCTCCCTCCAGCACAGTGGTGACAGACTTGACCAATGACATATCAGAGGAATCAGACATTGACTCACTTCAAGGTAAAAGTTCAGCTCACATCAAACTATGCAAACTTTCTAATGACACCCTGCATGGGTATGTCAGATTGATCCCTGTTTGTTATATCAAATTTAGCTACTGGTTCTACTGTAGGTGCCATCCCCTCAACACAAGTACCTTTGCCAAGTCTATACAGGGAAACGTTCATGTTATTGGGCTGTTTTGTATTTAGAGTGTACAGAAGTAGACAAGAACACCACTTCTGAGAGGATCACACCAGGCTCATGGTCAGATCCTGAGACCCTGGCCCTCATTGACATCTGGGTGGAGGACGAGGTTCAGAGGGTGCTGAGAGACTTTGTCCATAACGGCCCCATTTACATGGACATATCAGAAAAGATGCATGACCAAGGGTACTCCAAGACCCCAGAGTAGTGTCGTTGGAAAGTCAAGTCCATGAGGAACAACTTCCGTCAGTGCTTCGACACGAAAAAGTATGTTTGTACCTCACAGATTTAAATTGGACACTTTCTGATGTTTTTATGTTGATATTAATTTGCAGAAACATACAAATAAGTATACTCTAGTCTAACCCATAGCCAGAATACTCCATCTCAATTTTTTAAATGGCTTCATTTTCTGTCTGCTGTTCTCAGATGTGGAAGAAAGGGACTGGAATACAAGTTCTACAATCAGTTGGAGCGAATACTTGGTCATGAAGCGGTCTCCATTGATGAGTATGATGAAAGAGATGATCAAACAGTAGACCAGGACACAGGTACAGTGGTAGTACAGACAGTTGTCTGTTTACACTGAAGACTCAGTCAATCCGATCAGCAGAGCCGTACCTACGATCTGGAGGTTGCCAATGTATATGTCTCCCGGAGCAGGTGCTGATGGGATGAGATACACCCCGTGGTCAGAGCCAGAGACGCTGGCCCTCATTGAGCTGTGGGGGAACGCGGAGGTCCAGACAAGCCTCCGAGGTTGCGTCGGCAACGGGCACATTTTCGCCGACATCGCGGAGAAGCTGGCCACCATGGGGCACTTCAAAACGGCTGAGCAGTGCCACTCGAGGGTTAAGCGGCTGAGGAAAACTTACCGACGGTGTCTCCACAGCAGGACGTAAGTGCAAAACACAGATTATTTGTGGGTAAGGCGAGTCATGGTGCCTAAATTGGGACCTGTTACAAATGAACCCTTCGCCTCTGTTCTCCACCTCCCTCTATTTCTGTACCTACAGAAACGGAGGGGAGCCCTTACTCTTCAGATACTACAGGTTCCTGGAGCCGGTGCTAGGCAACAACACTCTCTCCCTCGATGCAGAGATTGTGATTTGTGTGATGACTTCAATCCAGATCCCACTGAGGAACCAGATCAGGAAACATGTATAGTGCCTCCTCATCATCCTAACCCTCTAAGTCTAATATAATTAGGGCCCTGTGTTTTTCCTGTGTCAGTGCCAGCAGTTGTTTGTCCCGGTCAGGTCAAATCAGGACCCTAGTCATAATCAATCTTAAAAAATATATTTTAGTAGCCACCTAAAGCCTCTCAAAAACATATTGCGCAGGTTAATCCCTACCGCTCATACCTTCCATATGCGTGTCTCATTTTTGTTTTTTGAAGGCCAGGGCTCAGTCAGTTACGCTGTGACAGAGACCAGCAGAAAGATGCCCTGGTCCGATCGGGAGACCCAGGCTCTGCTGGAGGTCTGGGGTGAGGACCACGTGCAGCTCTCCCTCCGCGGCTGCTTGAAGAACAGACACGTGTTTGAGTACATCTCACGGAGGATGACGGCCCAAGGATTCATAAGGATGGCTGAGCAGTGCCACACCCGCATCAAACGACTCAAGGCCAGCTTCCACCATGACAAGTGAGTGCAAAGGATTTATAACTACTGTTTTATGTCTATACTTTATAAATTACACCACAACATCGGATATAAATTGATGCTTTACTTAGTTTATTAAATGAGATGAAATTAAGTAATTGCAGTCTTGTTTATATCACTGTTATTGTTACATAGTACATGTGGTCAGAGGATATAATGATCCAACTGAAATTCCCTCTGAAAAGTGTGTCTAATCTTCCCTTTCCTCAGAAGGGAATGTAAGTTCTACGACCAGATGGAGGAGATTTTCTCTAGAGAGCTCAACGTCGACAGTTTGGCCGAAGATTCGTTAGACAATGAGGAAGCTGCTGTCTGGGAGTCTACACATGAAGTTGACCAAAGGAAAGGTAAAACAAAGCCATACCATACCTTTAAATGTTCATGAAACATTCTATGAGTTGTCTTATTTCAAGTAATCTAACCCCCTTCCAATTGAAAACAATGTCTTCATTGGGTGTCTTTGTCTTCAGCTAGCCGTCCTTTAATCGACGGTTCCAAGTTCCCCTGGAGCGACAGTGAGACCCAGGTCCTCCTCAGTATCTGGGGGAGTGACGAGGTCCAGGAGGATCTGAAGGGCTGCACCAAAAACAGACACATTTCCACCGAGATCTCTCAGGCCATGGCCAACGAGGGCTACCTGAGGACAGCCGAACAGTGCCCGTCTAGAGTGAAGCGGCTAAAGGCCAACTTCCGCCAGTTCTGTGAGAGCAAACAGTAAGATATGGATCTGAAATTGATAACCTCTATTTATAATTGTGAATTGATTATGATTCTGTTCCATACTGTTCCATACTGATGGAACAGTTGTGTATTCATGGTCAGAGGTTTGCCATGCTCATTTTAGATAAGCAAAGCTCATTAACTAACCAGATATGAGGAATAAGCATTGAGTCAACAACCAAATGTTATGTTCTATTTTCCCAGGGTTGGAGGGGAAAAAGTGGAGTGCAAATTCTAGGATCAGTTTGTGCAAATATTTGGGAACAAGTATCTATCCTGTGACTCTCTGGCTGAGGAATCAAACGGCGCCACAGACATGGGAGAGGTCCCAGGTGGACAAGTCCAAGAAACAGGTAAGGAAACAATCTCCTAATCTCTGTACAGTAAATGCTATTTTTACGTTATACTATCAACGTTGGGCCTTTGTTTTTTTGTTTTTTTTAGGCTCTCCAGAATCAGGCAGCTGTCCATCACCATGGGAACTAGATCTCCGCTGGAGCATTGAGGAGACTGAAGCCCTCCTCGACATGTGGGGAAGTGACAGAATCCAAAAGGTCCTGAGGGGAAACACTGAACTGGAACACATTTATACAGAGATCTCTCAAATGATGGCTGACCAGGGCTTCATGAAAACAGCAGAGCAGTGCCAGACGAGGGCGACGCAACTGAACCTGAGTATTATTCCAATCTGAAGACGAGGAAGCATTAGGGAACATCTGAAGACAGTTTTGTAGCACCACAGGAAAGCTGCAATGACACAACAATGACTTTGGAAAAGAGGTGTATTAACAATTACAATGACCTGTGTCTCTCTTGTCTCCTGCGTTGTTTTTGGAGAGGTTCTGTATTCTATCAAAGAGGCACTGTTGCTTTGTTGGATATTGCTGAAGAGACTGAACATCCATTCCACTTTTTCTGTCGGAAATCAGACACATATTTCACTTTTGTATAGGTGCTTTGATCTAAGTGTAATGGACTATCTGAATGTTTTATGTCATGTATAGTATGTGTGTTGTGACAGAGGGACCTATTCAATTAACTTAACGAAACCTTTAAAATGGATTGGATTGAGTGAATCCTTTAACGAGAATTGGTAAACCATATGACATTCTGAACATCTTGATTTTGCATTATGATTTGCAATTTGTGTTTTTAGCAAACTCTATGCTTTTAGGCCCAATTTCAAGTGAACTAATTTAGATTAAATTCCTTTTGAGTGGGGTGTAATTGCCTGACTAGTTGGCTACTGTATCATTTCTGTTACTGTGCTATATCTTTCTCTCAATGTCTTTAATCCTATATCTAGGTTCATCCAAACACTGATTTTTCTGTTGTTACCAGCTCTAACAACTGGGGGAGACTGAGACGATCTTATTTTATCCTCAACCGATTTTCTGGAGTCCCACAGTAAGTAGCCACTAGAATTCTGGAATCACAGGCCCCTACTTTTTGCTTTCTCATATGTTATTTTTTAGATACCACAGTGAGATAGCCGTTGAAACAAATCCTGTTCTCAGCATTGATGATGTTGGTTGTTCCTCGGGAAGACCATTTGCATAGAGAGGGCACTTTGCATAGACAGCACATGCTTCAGTGCTCTGGGAGTGTTTATATCCCTGTGAGTTTAACACTTCATGACTGAGAGCTGTCCTTCATGACAACAGAACCACAACAACCATTACTTTTATCACCATCCTCATCTGGACACTGGCTGTCTGCTTTCAAGGTTAACATTTTCTGAATTTATTGTTAAATTAATTAAATCTATACCACAGTAATATACAGTGGGGAGAACAAGTATTTGATACACTGCCCGATTTTGCAGGTTTTCCTACTTACAAAGCATGTAGAGGTCTGTAATTTGTATCATAGGTACACTTCAACTGTGAGAGACGGAATCTAAAACAAAAATCCAGAAAATCACATTGTATGATTTTTAAGTAATTCATTTGCATTTTATTGCATGACATAAGTATTTGATCACCTACCAACCAGTAAGAATTCCGGCTCTCACAGACCTGTTAGTTTTTATTTAAGAAGCCCTCCTGTTCTCCACTCATTACCTGTATTAACTGCACCTGTTTGAACTCGTTAACTGTATAAAAGACACCTGTCCACACACTCAATCAAACAGACTCCAACCTCTCCACAATGGCCAAGACCAGAGAGCTGTGTAAGGACATCAGGGATAACATTGTAGACTTGCACAAGGCTGGGATGGGCTACAGGACAATAGGCAAGCAGCTTGGTGAGAAGGCAACAACTGTTGGTGCAATTATTAGAAAATGGAAGAAGTTCAGATGACGGTCAATCACCCTCGGTCTGGGGCTCCATGCAAGATCTCACCTCGTGGGGCATCAATGATCATGAGGAAGGTGAGGGATCAGCCCAGAACTACACGGCAGGACCTGGTCAATGACCGGAAGAGAGCTGGGACCACAGTCTCAAAGAAAACCATTAGTTACACACTACGCCGTCATGGATTAAAATCCTGCAGCTCACGCAAGGTCTCCCTGCTCAAGCCAGCGCATATCCAGGCCCGTCTGAAGTTTGCCAATTTTTACATTTACATTTAAGTCATTTAGCAGACGCTCTTATCCAGAGCAACTTACAAATGACCATCTGGATGATCCAGAGGAGGAATGGGAGAAGGTCATGTGGTCTGATGAGACAAAAATAGAGCTTTTTGGTCTAAACTCCACTCGCCGTGTTTGGATGAAGAAGAAGGATGAGTACGACCCCAACAACACCATCCCAACCATGAAGCATGGAGGTGGAAACATCATTCTTTGGGGATGCTTTTCTGCAAAGGGGACAGGACGACTGCACCGTATTGAGGGGAGGATGGATGGGGCCATGTATCGCGAGGTCTTGGCCAACAAACTCCTTCCCTCAGTAAGAGCATTGAAGATGGGTCTTGGCTGGGTCTTCCAGCATGACAACGACCCGAAACACACAGCCAGGGCAACTAAGGAGTGGCTCCGTAAGAAGCATCTCAAGGTCCTGGAGTGGCCTAGCCAGTCTCCAGACCTGAACCCAATAGAAAATCTTTGGAGGGAGCTGAAAGTCCGTATTGCCCAGCGACAGCCCCGAAATCTGAAGGATCTGGAGAAGGTCTGTATGGAGGAGTGGGCCAAAACCCCTGCTGCAGTGTGTGCAAACATGGTCAAGAACTACAGGAAACGTATGATCTCTGTAATTGCAAACAAAGGTTTCTGTACCAAATATTAAGTTCTGCTTTTCTGATGTATCAAATAATTATGTCATGCAATAAAATGCAAATGAATTACTTAAAAATCATAAAATGTGATTTTCTGGATTTTTGTTTTAGATTCTGTCTCTCACAGTTGAAGTGTACCTATGATAAAAATTACAGACCTCTACATGCTTTGTAAGTAGGAAACACTGCCGATTTTGCAGGTTATCAAATACTTGTTCTCCCCACTGTATATCAATAATAATATTTATATTCAGAACTATTCATTACTATATGTAATATTTATTTCATATACATGTTTTTATTCTATTTTTCAGAATCCAGAGGACAGTACATTGTGACTTCTCCCAGGACAGAAAGTCACTATTGACTGTAAAACCAGCAGTAAACCAGCGGTGATGTCTACCTAGCCTGGTATCAACAGAACCCTGAAGGAGCTCCTAACCTCCTTATTTACTATACTACAACACTTCAGTCTGGGACTCCATCTAGATTCAGTGGCAGTGGAACTCATATTGACTTCACTCTGACCATCAGTGGAGTCCATGCTGAAGCTGCAGGAGATTACTACTGTCAGAGTTACCACAGTGGTGGAGTGTTCACACAGTGATACAGAGTCTGACAAAAACCTCCCTCAGTCAGACTGCGCAGTGACTATACTGCTACAGCTGGGACCTACTGCAGGTGCTGAGGGGAGGAGATGATCCAGTACAATGACACAGTGTGTAGTAGAGCTGAACAACAATATCTTTTTCTGATAACTCAAAGCTGTTAGATCATATTCAGCCACTATCCCATGGGTTCTTTGACACATTTTTCTTGAGGTCATGGAGAACCGTATCTTCAAAAATCCTTCAAATCTAGTATCATACAAAACAGACTTCCTGATACCTTGACATTTAAAAAAAATGACTTCAGACCCATTGGACATTGTATTATTAAGAAGTTGAGGAGATGCTGGGTTTCATGTACTGTAATGATGGTCTGATCAGAGACACAGGAGAGGAGGGAGGGAGCTGAACTCAGTCAGGAACAGAGTAGCAGTCCTGCACAGTGGAGCCCCTCTTCTCTCAGTATCAGTCCAGTAGTCCAGCAGTCCACATAGCTCCCTGCACTAACACAACTCTCCCTGCAGGGGGAGGCACATTACCATAAACAACAAAAAAATAAAGATAACTAGGCAAGCCAGTTAAGAACAAATTCTAATTTACAATGACAGCCTACTCCAGCCAAACCCGGACGACGCTGGGCCAATTATGCACCGCCCTATGGGACTCCCAATCATGGCCGGATGTGATTCAGTGATCACCGGGAGGTGGAAACTGACTGGTATTCCTCTTTTCCATAGATATCAATATTTTACCAGACCATATTACCATAACACTAATCAACAATACCATATTACATTAACACTAATGAACCATACCATATTACCATAACACTAATCAACCATACCATATTACATTAACACTAATCAACCATACCATATTACATTAACACTAATGAACCATACCATATTACCATAACACTAATCAACAATACCATATTACATTAACACTAATGAACCATACCATATTACCATAACACTAATCAACCATACCATATTACATTAACACTAATCAACCATACCATATTACATTAACACTAATGAACCATACCATATTACCATAACACTAATCAACCATACCATATTACATAACACTAATCAACCATACCATATTACATTAACACTAATCAACCATACCATATTACATTAACACTAATGAACCATACCATATTACCATAACACTAATCAACCATACCATATTACATAACACTAATCAACCATACCATATTACCATAAAACGAATCAACCATACCATATTACCATAACACTAATCAACCATACCATATTACATAACACGATCAACCATTCCATATTACCATAACACTAATCAACCATACCATATTACCATAACACTAGTCAACAGACAAAGTGATATTCTGTATGTTCAGAAGTGACATTATCCAGTATTCATTATGGTATTGTCTTGCTAAACAACATTGATAGTGATCATATGTTATGGTACTTAAACCAATAATAGCATTGAATTTATGCACGTGATTTATTTTCAATATTCATATGGACTTCTAGGATTATTAGGTGACAATTGTGGGAGCAAGATCTTCAGGTTGTAACAGATTCTCAGTTCTAATCTGATGGATCCTTAGTGGTCTAGGTTGACTGAATAATGGTGGATGGGGAGCAGGCCAAAAGATTATTTGCATAGTGATGATGCTCTGCATAGACAGCACATGCTTCAGTGCTCTGGGAGTATTTATATCCCTGTGAGTTTAACACTTCATGACTGAGAGCTGTCCTTCATGACAACAGAACTTCAACAATGACTTTTATCAGGTGCTTTGTGTGGATATCGATGCTCTTAATTCAGGGTAAGATTTTGTAATATCATGCTCTTAAATTTACTTTTTTATCGAAGTATTACATCAAACTATTGCCTCTTCCTTGAGAGAATGACATTATTTAAAATTCAGACAAAACAAACACAGTTAAAAAAAACTTAAAACGTCTCTGTTTCAGGATCCAGAGGACAGGTCACTGTGACTCAGACTCCTACAGAGAAAACTGTTCTCCCAGGACAGACAGTTATTATAAACTGTAAAACCAGTGTGACTGTATCAAATGCTTGTTCTGTATTCTGGTACACCTGTATGGCCTGGTACCACCAGAAACCCGGAGGAGCTCCTAAACTCCTTATTTACTGTGCTACAACACTTCAGTCTGGGACTCCATCTAGATTCAGTGGCAGTGGATCTGGGAGTGACTTCACTCTGACCATCAGTGGAGTCCAGGCTGAAGATGCAGGAGATTACTACTGTCAGAGTTACCACGATGGTCCAGTGTTCACACAGTGATACAGAGCCGTACAAAAACCTCCCTCAGTCAGATTGCACAGTGACTGTACTGCTACAGCTGGGACCTACTGCAGGTGCTGAGGGGGAAGAGACAGTGACATGGAACACTGATCAGCGAGGAAACCTTGAATAAGGATAGAAAGCCTAATTTAAATCAGATGTTCTCCATCATCATGGTTGTGACTCGTTATATTTTTTATGACCTGAAAGATCATATAAAAGTTATTTGAGGTTTTGAAAACACAATACCTGTCCAAATGCAAAATAAGAAGTAAAACGAAAGATGTTATGACCTCAACATTACTTCAACGTTACAATCACTTCAGCCCCGAAAACAATTCCAAAAATGGAGCTCACAACCAAATTGAAATGGATTTGATCTCACAGCCTTATATTAACTATTTTCATGAGCAGGTTCCTGACTGTTAGATCTGTGAATGAGACATGATGCTGGGTTCAAACATGAGACACATGTACACTACATACACTATCTACATAAAGTTTAATATCCATTTTATCTGTCATGAATTATATGGTGGCATATCTCCCGCCCCAAATCCACCATAGAGGTTAAAACCAGCCCAGTCCAGGGTACTTCATGCAGTGAAACTGTTCAACTGCTAGACTGATAGCTGTGAGAGTGAAACTGAGATTTGCATAGACAGGGCTGGGTGGTTTTGCTTGTCCCAGAATAGAGCAGTACTGTCACCATATTAGGAATTAACCGTTATAAATATATATATTATGGTTTATTATCAAATGCCACAAATGATTATCATTGGTATTGGTGCTACAGTATAACAGGATCATTCAGTTGTAGAAATGATTGCAGAGTATTTGTTGGATCAGATGTCCTTTTAATTATGTTTGAGAACATGAGAGTAGCTATATGCTACAATGCTGAAATGATTGATCTAAATTAGTATGAAATGTTCTGCCTATTTATGAGATAGTGATGACTGGAATGAGGATTATTTGGGGTTATATTTCAATCAAAATAAGCTTTATTTGAAATCAAGGGCAAGTACAACTTAATCTCAAAATACTTAATTTAGCACACAGCTCTACTCATATTATTCACTATTATACTGTAACATTCAGTTGTAAAACATGGATAGCTGATTGTGGCAGACCACGTGTAACAACACCTGCACAGGATCGGTACATCCGAACATCACACCTGCGGGAAAGGTGCAGGACGGCAACAACAACTGCCCGAGTTGCACCAGGAACGAACAACCCCTCCATCAGTGCTCAGACTGTCCGCAATAGGCTGAGAGAGGCTGGACTGAGGGCTTGTAGGCATGTTGTAAGGCAGGTCCCTACCAGACATCACCAGCAACAACGTCGCCTATGGGCACAAACCCACCATCGCTGGACCAGACAGGACTGGCAGAAAGCGCTCTTCCCTGACGAGTCGCGGTTGCCCGACAGGATGCTCTCAATGTGTATCTGTAAAAGTTTGTGAGGGTTTTAGGTGACAAGCCACATTTCATCAGTCTACTGAGGTTGAAGAGGCGCTGTTGCGCCTTCTTCCCCACGCTGTCTGTGTGGGTGGACCATTTCAGTTTGTCCGTGATGTGTTGGCCGAGGAACTTAAAACCTTCCACCTTCTCCACTACTGTCCTGTCAATGTGGATGGGGGTGCTCCCTCTGCTGTTTCCTGAAGTCTACGATCATCTCCTTTGTTTTGTTGACGTTGAGTGAGAGGTTGTTTCCCTGACACCACACCGCCAGGGCCCTCACCTCCTCCCTGTAGGTTGTCTCGTCGTTGTTGGTAATCTAGCCCACTACAGTTGTGTCGGCTGCAAACTTGATGATTTAGTTGGAGGCGTGCATGGCCACGCAGTCATGGGTGAACAGGGAGTACAGGAGGGGGCTGAGCACGCACCCTTGTGGGGCCCCAGTGTTGAGGATCAGCGAAGTGGATATTTTGTTCCCTACCTTCACCACCTGTGGGCGACCCGTCAGAAAGTCCAGGACCCAATTGCACAGGGCGGTGTTGAGACCCAGGGCCTTAAGCTTAATGATGAGCTTGGAGGGCACTTTGGTGTTGAATGCTGAGCTGTAGTCAATGAACAGCATTCCTACAATGGTCCAGATGTTCAGATGGGATAGGGCAGTGTGCAGTGTGATGGCGATTGCATCATCTGTGGACCTGTTGTGGCGGTATGCAAACTGAAGTGGGTCTAAGGTGGAGGTTATTTGATCGGGTACAACGGTCAATGTGCTGGTAGAATTTAGGTAGTGGTTCTGCTTGTCCCAGAGTAGAGGAGTACTGTCACCAGATGTTCAGCCTGTCCCCAGGGAGTTGGAAGTTGAGAAAACCCAGGGAAGCTACAGTGTAGACTACACATGGTTAAAAACCATAGCAGAAACAATTGAATAAAATCATTTTAGAAAATAAACATTTGAAATAAATAAGTTATGGAAATGTACTGTTTATCAGTGTGAGTTCTGAGAGCAGATCTTAGGTTTATCACTAAATATCACTAATTATTATCACTGGTATTGCTGCTCCAGTTTCAGTGTCAGGTGCCCTTTAAATCAAAATGTGTATGAAATGTGCTGCCTTCATTAGACAGTGTTCACAGGAATCATGATTAAAGTAACACTTGCGGTTATATTTCAATTAAAACAAGCTGTATTTGAACTCCGAGGCAAGAAGACAATGCACAACTTAACCCCAAAATTAATTGAGCATACAGCACTACTAATATTATTGACTATTATACTGTAACATCAGCTCTAAAACACTAATGTTTCCAGAACTAGCACCATGTGGGGACTACAATTGCCTCTCCAGTCTCTAGACAAGTGACTTTTCCGGAAGGCAGCCGTATTCCCTGGTATAGTCGTGGGAGACCCTGCATGTGTACACCTCTCCCTCTTCCCAGCATGCCTTGCTCAGGGTTAGGGTGCTGTAGCGGCCACCCTTCTCTTTTTCTGTGGTGGTCAGGGCCCCCTCCTCCCCCTCCGCTCCGTCCACCTCCCAGTTCACCATCGCCCCCTGGGGGGAGTAGCCACTCAGCAGGCAGGCCAGTGTGGCCGAGCCCCCAGAGAGCTGCTCAGAGGACAGGGGGAGCTGTAACGTTCGTCTTGCGGAGAGAGATTGGACCAAGGCGCAGCGGGTGATGAAGACATGAATTAATTTCTTTAACAAGACGTAAACGAACACTAACACGAAAATCTACTTGAAAAATTACAAAACAACAAAACGACGTAGACAGACCTGAACTTGAGCACTTACATAAACACGAAGAACGCATGAACAGGAACAGACTACACAAACGAAACAGTCCCGTGTGGTAACACATACAGACACGAGATACAATCACCCACAAACAAACAGTGAGAACATCCTACCTTAATATGGTTCTCAATCAGAGGAAATGTCAAACACCTGCCTCTAATTGAGAACCATATCAGGCAACCCATTTAAACAAACATAGAAACACATAACATAGAATGCCCACCCCAACTCACGCCCTGACCAACTAAACACATACAAAAATAAGAGAAAACAGGTCAGGAACGTGACATAACCCCCCCCTCAAGGTGCGAACTCCGGACGCACCAGCATAAAGTCTAGGGGAGGGTCTGGGTGGGCATCTGTCCACGGTGGCGGCTCAGGCTCTGGGCGTGGTCCCCACCCCACCATAGTCAATCCCCGCTTTTGTAGCCTCCTCCCAATGACCACCCTCCAAATAAACCCACCTAAATTAAGGGGCATCAGCGGGATAAGGGGCAGCACCGGGATAAGGGGCAGCACCGGGATAAGGGGCAGCACCGGGATAAGGGGCAGCACCGGACTGAGGGACGGCAGCACCGGACTGAGGGACGGCAGCTCCGGACTGAGGGACGGCAGCTCCGGACTGAGGGACGGCAGCTCCGGACTGAGGGACGGCAGCTCCGGACTGAGGGACGGCAGCTCCGGACTGAGGGACTGCATCTCCGGACTGAGGGACTGCAGCTCCGGACTGAGGGACTGCAGCTCCGGACTGGCTGACGGCTCTGGCTGCTCATGGCTGGCTGACGGCTCTGGCTGCTCATGGCTCGCTGACGGCTCTGGCTGCTCATGGCTCGCTGACGGCTCTGGCTGCTCATGGCTCGCTGACGGCTCTGGCTGCTCATGGCTCGCTGACGGCTCTGGCTGCTCATGGCTCGCTGACGGCTCTGGCTGCTCATGGCTCGCTGACGGCTCTGGCTGCTCATGGCTGGCTGACGGCTCTGGCTGCTCATGGCTGGCTGACGGCTCTGGCTGCTCATGGCTGGCTGACGGCTCTGGCTGCTCATGGCTGGCTGGCGGCTCTGGCTGCTCATGGCTGGCTGGCGGCTCTGGCTGCTCATGGCTGGCTGGCGGCTCTGGCTGCTCATGGCTGGCTGGCGGCTCCTGTCTGGCGGACGGCTCTAGCGGCTCCTGTCTGGCGGACGGCTCTAGCGGCTCCTGTCTGGCGGACGGCTCTAGCGGCTCCTGTCTGGCGGACGGCTCTAGCGGCTCCTGTCTGGCGGACGGCTCTGAAGGCTCAGTACAGACGGGCGGCTTTGCAGGCTCAGTACAGACGGGCGGCTTTGAAGGCTCAGTACAGACGGGCGGCTTTGAAGGCTCGGGACAGACGGGCAGCTCTGACGGCTCGGGACAGACGGGCAGCTCTGACGGCGCTTGGCAGACAGACAGCTCTGGCCGGCTGAGGTGCACTGTATGCCTGGTGCGTGGTGCCGGAACTGGAGGTACCGGGCTAAGGACACGCACCTTCAGGCTAGTGCGGGGAGCAGCAACAGGGCACACTGGACTCTCAATGCGTACTATAGGCCTGGTGCGTGGTACCGGCACTGGTGGTACCGGGCTGATGGCACGCACATCAGGGCGAGTACGGGGAGAAGGAACAGTGCGTACAGGACTCTGGAGACGCACAGGAGGCTTGGTGCGTGGCGTAGGCACTGGTGGTAATGGGCTGGAGACACGCACCACAGGGCTAGTGCGTGGAGGAGGAACAGGGCTCTGGAGACGCACAGGAGGCTTGGTGCGTGGTGCCGGAACTGGTGGTACCGGGCTGAAGACACGCACCATAGGGCTAGTGCGTGGAGGAGGAACAGGGCTCTGGAGACGCACAGGAAGCCTGGTGCGTGGTGTAAGCACTGGTGGTACTGGGCTGGGGCGGGGAGGTGGCGCCGGAAATACCGGACCGTGCAGGCGTACTGGCTCCCTTGAGCACTGAGCCTGCCCAACCTTACCTGGTTGTATGCTCCCCATCGCCCGACCAGTGCGGGGAGGTGGAATAACCCGCACCGGGCTATGTAGGCGAACCGGGGACACCATGCGTAAGGCTGGTGCCATGTGTGCCGGCCCGAGGAGACGCACTGGAGACCAGACGCGTTGAGCCGGCTTCATGGCACCTGGCTCAATGCCCAATCTAGCCCTACCAGTGCGGGGAGGTGGAATAACCCGCACCGGGCTATGAACACGTACAGGAGACACCATGCGCTCTACTGCGTAACACGGTGTCTGCCCGTACTCTCGCTCTCCACGGTAAGTACAGGGAGTATGCGCAGGTCTCCTACCTGACTTCACCACACTCCCTTTTAGCCCCCTCCCAAGAAATTTTTGGGCTTGACTCACAGGCTTCCGTGCTAACCGCGTACCCTCATAACGCCGGTTCCTCTCTCCGGTTGCCTCTGCTCGTCTAATTGCCTCCAGCTGTTCCCATGGGAGGCGATCTCTACCAGCCAGGATCTCCTCCCATGTGTAGCAACCCTTGCCGTCCAAAACATCCTCCCATGTCCATTCCTCCTTCGTGCGCTGTTGCTTTCCTTTTCCCCGCTGCTTGATCCTTTGTTGGTGGGTGATTCTGTAACGTTCGTCTTGCGGAGAGAGATTGGACCAAGGCGCAGCGGGTGATGAAGACATGAATTAATTTCTTTAACAAGACGTAAACGAACACTAACACGAAAATCTACTTGAAAAATTACAAAACAACAAAACGACGTAGACAGACCTGAACTTGAGCACTTACATAAACACGAAGAACGCACGAACAGGAACAGACTACACAAACGAAACAGTCCTGTGTGGTAACACATACAGACACGAGATACAATCACCCACAAACAAACAGTGAGAACATCCTACCTTAATATGGTTCTCAATCAGAGGAAATGTCAAACACCTGCCTCTAATTGAGAACCATATCAGGCAACCCATTTAAACAAACATAGAAACACATAACATAGAATGCCCACCCCAACTCATGCCCTGACCAACTAAACACATACAAAAATAAGAGAAAACAGGTCAGGAACGTGACAGGAGCAGAGTAAACCGATGCACTATATTATCTCATCAGGTATATGCTTAAACATTACAAAGCACAAATGATCATGACATGGGGCTCTATATCCACAGCCTATTAAGACTGAATGCATCTTATGTATGGTAAAATCAGCATCCAAAGAGTCAACAGTTTCCTTTTTCTTATACACATTAACATGAGCATTTCAAATCTCACACCTGTGTTGCTTATATACTTTGTCCAAAGTAACCCCACTATGTACTCTAGCAAATGTCTTCCCCAACAAGTCAGCTTTTACTTTAACATTTATTGACGCACAACCATAACTGGAATTCAAGTGGCGTTTCCTCTTTCAGTCATCTTCTTCATCATAGACCATACATCTGCCAGCTCAGTACCCCTGCCTATTGTAGAGCTGCACTGTCTCCATGAATTTCTCTTGACAGACTTTTTTATTTATTTTATTTATTTTACCTTTATTTAACCAGGTAGGCCAGTTGAGAACAAGTTCTCATTTACAGCTGCGACCTGGCCAAGGTAAAGCAAACCAGTGCGACTAAAACAACACATAAACATAGTTACACATAAACAAACGTACAGTCAATAACACAAAAGAAAATAAAAATAGAAAAATCTATATACAGTGTGTGCAAATGTAGAAGAGTAGGGAGGTAGGCAATAAACAGGCCATAGAGGCAAAAATAATTACAATTTAGCATTAATACTGGAGTGATAGATGTGCAGATGATGATGTGCAAGTAGAGATACTGGGGTGCAAAAGAGCAAGAGGGTAAGCAATTATATGGGGATGAGGTAGTCGGGTGTGCATTTACAGATTGGCTGTGTACAGGTACAGTGATTGGTAAGCTGCTTAGACAGCTCAAGTTTAAAGTTAGAGAGGGAGATATAAGACTCCAGCTTCAGAGATTTTTGCAATTCGTTCCAGTCATTGGCAGCAGAGAACTGGGAGGAAAGGCGGCCAAAGGAATTGTTGGCTTTGGGGATGACCAGTGCAATATACCTGCTGGAGTAAGTGCTACAGGTCGGTGTTGCTATGGTGACCAGTGAGCTGAGATAAGGTGGGGTTTTACCTAGCAAAGACTTATAGATGACCTGGAGCCAGTGGGTTTGTCGACGGATATGTAGTGAGGGCCAGCCAACGAGAGCATACAGGTTGCAGTGTTGGGTAGTATATGGGGCTTTAGTGATAAAACGGATGGCACTGTGATAGACTACATCCACCTTGCTGAGTAGAGTGTTGTGGGCTATTTTGAAAAATGACATCGCCGAAGTCAAGGATCGGTAGGATAGTCAGTTTTACGAGGGTATGTTTGGCGAAATGAGTAAAGGATGCTTTGTTGCGAAATAGGAAGCCGATTCTAGATTTCATTTTGGATTGGAGATTAATGTGAGTCTGGAAGGAGAGTTTACAGTCTAACCAGACACCTAGGTATTTGTAGTTGTTCACATATTCTAGGTCAGAACCGTCCAGAGTGGTGATGCTGGTCGGGTGGGAGGGTGCGGGCAGCAATCTGTTGAAGAGCATGCATTTAGTTTTACTAGCATTTAAAAGCAGTTGGAGGCCATGGAAGGAGTGTTGTATGGCATTGAAGCTCGTTTGGAGGTTTGTTAACACAGTGTCCAAAGAAGGGCCAGAAGTATACAGAATGGTGTCGTCTGCGTAGAGGTGGATCAGAGAATCACCAGCAGCAAGAGCGACATCATTGATATATACAGAGAAAAGAGTCGGCCCGAGAATTAAACCCTGTGGCACCCCCATAGAGAATGCAAGAGGTCCGGACAACAGGCCCTCCGATTTGACACACAGAACTCTATCTGAGAAGTAGTTGGTGAACCAGGCGAGGCAGTCATTTGAGAAGCCAAGGCTATTGAGTCTACCGACAAGAATGCGTTGATTGACAGAGTCGAAAGCCTTGGCCAGGTCGATGAAGACGGCTGCACAGTACTGTCTTTTATTGATGGCGGTTATGATATCGTTTAGGACCTTGAGCGTGACTGAGGTGCACCCATGACCAGCTCGGAAACCAGATTGCATAGTGGAGAAGGTACGGTGTGATTCGAAATGGTCGGTGATCTGTTTATTAACTTGGCTTTCGAAGATTTTTAGAAAGTCAGGGCAGGATGGATATAGATCTAAAGCAGTTTGGGTCTAGAGTGTCTCCCACCTTTGAAGAGGGGGATGACAGCGGCAGCTTTCCAATCTTTGGGGATCTCAGACAATATGAAAGAGAGGTTGAATAGGCTAGTAATAGGGGTTGCAACAATTTCTGCTGATAATTTTAAAAAGAGAAGGTCCAGATTGTCTAGCCCAGCTGATTTGTAAGGACCCAGTTTTTGCAGTCCTTTCAGAACATCAGCTGTCTGGATTTGGGTGAAGGATAAGCGGGGGGGAAAGTTGCTGAAGGAAGTACTGAGATGTTGGCCAAGGTTGAGGTAGCCAGGTGGAAAGCATGGCCACCGTGGAAAAATGCTTATTGAAATGATCGATTATCATACATTTATCGGTGGTGACCGTGTTTCCTATCCTCAGTGCAGTGGGCAGCTGGGATGATTGTGCTCTTATTCTCCATGGACTTTACAGTGTCCCAAAACCTTTTGGAATTAGTGCTACAGGAAGCAAATTTCGGTTTGAAAATCTAGCCTTAGCTATCTGTCAGGTTTTGGCCAGGATTGTTAAGGTTTTGGTCACTAGATGCCCCCATTGCGCCTTTTTGAACCTTTTGTTTTTCCCTTGTTCTAGTTATTATTTGCACCTGTGCCTCATTTCCTTGTCGGTATTTAAACCCTTAGTGTTCCTCAGTTCTTTGCTCTGTGTTTGTATGTTAGCACCCAGCCCCAGCCATGCATTTCCTGAGGTACTCTGGTTTTGTTCTTGTTTATTTTTGATTATTCTTTTGAGGTTTGTTCTTTCCCTGCTGTTCTTACCACTTTGTGGATTTTCATTGTATCTTGGAGGATAATCATTTTTTCTCTTGGCATTACTTTTGACGTTGTGGATTTATATTTTTTGCCTGAAGATCTTTTTCCTTTATTAAACCACCGTCTCTAGTACTGCTGTGTCTGCCTCATCTTCTGGGTTCTGCCGACTATTAGTGACTGTTTCTCACACCGGGTCCTGACACTATCCTAACTGACTGAGAATATTGGTTTCTGACTTCCCTGAAAAGTTATCGCGGGGGCTATTCGATGCTAATGCATTACGCCACAGGATGTTTTTGTTCTGGTCAAGGGCAGTCAAGTCTGGGGTGAACCAAGGACTATATCTGTTCTTAGTTCTACATTTTTTGAATGGGGCATGCTTATTTAAGATGGAGAGGAAAACACTTTTGAAGAGCAACCAGGCATCCTCTACTGACGGGATGAAGTCAATATCCTTCCAGGATACCCGAGCCAGGTCGATTAGAAAGGCCTGCTCGCAGAAGTGTTTTAGGGAGCGTTTGATAGTGATGAGGGGTGGTCGTTTGACCACGGACCCATTACGCACGCAGGCAATGAGGCAGTGATCGCAGAGATTCTGGTTGAAGACAGCAGAGGTGTATTTAGAGGGCAGGTTGGTCAGGATGATATCTAAGAGGGTGCCCATGGTTACGGATTTAGGGTTTTACCTGGTAGGTTCCTTGATGATTTGTGTGAGATTGAGGGCATCTAGATTAGATTGTGTTAAATGTTAAGCATTTTCCAGTTAGGTCACCAAACAGTACAAACTCTGAAGATAGATGGGGGATGATTAATTCACATACGGTGTCCAGGGCACAACTGGATGCTGAGGGGGGTCTATAACAAGCGTCAACGGTGAGAGACTTGTTTCTGGAAAGGTGCATTTTTTAAAGTAGAAGCTTGAATTGTTTGGGCACAGACCTGGATAGTAGGACACATCTCTAGGCTATCTATACAGTAGATTGCAACACAGCTCCCTTTGGCAGTTCTATCTTGTCGGAAAATGTTATAGTTAGGGATGGACATTTCAGGAATTTTGGTGGCCTTCCTAAACCAGGATTCAGACATGGCTAGGACATCCAGGTTGGTTATGTTATACTGTTATACTCCAAATCAGTTCTGTTATACTCACAGACACTATTTTAAGTTTAAAATTTTAGTTTAACAAGCATGAAACCAATGATTTTACGGTTGTCAACAAGTCAACAAATGAGAGCGCCTGGGGAATGGGAGTGATGCTGGGGACTGCAGGGCCTTATACCAAAGAAGAAGATCTCTCCCAGTGGGTCCATGAAATTCTGTGAGTTGAACACTTCATGACTGAGAGCTGTCATTCATGACAACAGAACCCACATCAACAATTACTTTTATCACCATCTTCATCTGGACACTTTCCCTCACTTTCCCTCAAAATATTTTGAGCTCAGACATTACACACATGTCCGTAACAACAGAATTAGGAATTAGAATTTGATGTCAGTAACTGTCAATGCCTGTCTTTAGTTATACCCATCTTTATTTCATCTATTACATGCTGGTTTATTCATTGTAAGAAAGTCCCCCTCCTTGAATCCACCATAGAGGTTACAGTAAAACTAGTCAACCCACTCACATCTGGCCCAGTCCAGGCAGTGAAACTGAAACTAGACTGGTAGCTGTGGGAGTGAAACAGATTTACATAAACAGGGCTCGGTGGTTCTGCGTGTCCCAGAATAGAGCAGCACTGTCAACAGATGCTCACTTTGTCCCAGGGGGTTGGAGGTAGAGATGACTGTCACTACACTATATTGCAGCGTTTCCTAAACTCATTCCTTGGGATCCCAAGGGTTGCACTTTTTTGTTTTTTGCCCTAGCTTTACACAGCTGATAAAAATAATTAACTAATCATCGGGCTTTGATAATCAGCTATGTAGTGTTAGGGAAAAAACGAAACATGCACCCATTGGGATCCCAAGGACTGAGTTTGCAAAACGCTGCTATATTTTGAAGTAGTGGCACTTGTAATATTTGTAATTTTTTAAAATGTATTTAGCTTCGAATCACAGCCTATAACACACGTGAGAGTCCAAGATATCAGTTGACCGTTTGATAGTTCTTATTTAAATATTGTAAAGTCTGTCAAGTCGAGCAGGTCTGACACAGACTCAGTATCCTGATGAGTAAAGACAGTCATCAACTACTACCATGGCAGAGCCTCTTCTATTATATCATAGTATATTGAGATGGTATTAATTACTGGTCAATGATGATGTTAAGTGAGAATGAGGTTTAGGCCTGACAGTTTTCAAAGACACCATGAATCAGCCTTACTGATGACATTTATTTTTCCAGAATATTACAAATATATCTATGATACAGTTAACTAATAGAAACAACACAATTATGGATTGCAAAAATACATCTTTATTTGATTCCATTATTACATAGTTGAAGCATCAAAGCAAACATGATAGTGAATAAAACAGATCACATCAAATCTAAAACGAACAAAATCCATACAGAATGGATTGTTACATGAACTCAAGCCAAGCCCCCTGTTTGTCTATATGAGAGTGATCACTAAATCAGAGAATGACTGATCTTAGAACAAAGCAAGTCAAAGCAGAGGAACCAGCAATCTCTCTCTACAGGGTGTGTGACTGATGGGTCCTACCCAGAACAGTCAGACCTCCTCAGGGTCTTGGTGACTGTAGGCTGGGAGATCTGGTGGGCCTCACAGGTCACCTCTCCTGCCTTGGTCCACTCCTGGGCAGTGAGATTCAGGGTGCTGCTCCAGCTGTACAAACCGTCCTTCTCCAGGACCCTGGGACTGGCCTCCTGGATCTTGCTAGTCCCGTCCACTTTCCAGTTCATGGTCCAGTCTGAGGGGAAGCCCTTGTTGGCCAGACACGTTAGTGTGGCTGTTGCTGTACTGGACAGCTCCTCACTAGAGGGGGGCAGGACGGTGAGGGTGGGGGCACTGTTACCTGGAACAAACAGAACACATCAATTACGTCAAAGAAAACACTTTGGAAATTACTTCTAAAACTGTATATGAATATAGTTAGATTGCTAAAGGATTTGAAGAAAACACAAACAGTAATATTATATAATGCAGAGTACAAGTATACAAGTAGAAAGCATTCAAGTATGCACCTACTGGGTAAAACTGGTTGAATCAACGTTGTTTCCACATCATTTCAACCCCAAAAATATATGTGATGACATTGAATCAACATGGAAAACTGATTGGCTTTGCCAAAAGTCGTCAAAGTAAAGGCAGTTCGTTTTTTTTAACCCGACTTTTAACCTAAATCCAATGACATTTTTGGTTGATTTCACATTGATTTTACTTTAGTTTACAACTCAAACAAATGTACATCAAAACTAAACGTTGAACTGACGTCTGTGCCCAGTGGGAAGTGTTTAACTCTACCATTACTAGTCATACAGATATTTTTTTAGGAATGTATCTGATCAGAATAACCTCATATACAGAATCCACATTAACAGTGTAGGCTATCATGAGACGACTACAATAAGAGATACTATAGTTATCATACCAGAACAAGAGTTATATAGTCTGCAATCATACAAATCAAACATGCAAATAAATGCCTACAATTTAACAATGCGATTCAATAAACTGTTGAAACAAGGCACAGTCATAGAAATATAGAACAATATTTTTGGGAAAGTAAAATATCTCAAATGTAAATCTTTTAATAGAGATGAAAGAGTAAAAAAAAATGGAATCAGACAAACATCAAGAAACTTACTTCCAACATCAAGTCTGGTGCCACTACCAAAAGTGCACCACAGTGATACAATCCCTATTACTGCTCGTACAAAACCTCCTACTCATTGGGCAAGTTGAACACTTAATACATTTTTTAAAATAAATCATGTACTCATATGAATACTCGCCAAATATAACGTTAGATTCTTTATTTTAAATCGTTTTTTGATTTAAAAAAAATTGTTTTATAATAAAATATATTGTTATTAAAAATAAGAATTGTTCAACATGTCACACAATTTACAGATACATTTGAGTACTATCAAAAAGTGAAAAAAGTTCTTAATTTTGGTGTTGACTTACTTCCAACATCTAGTCTGGTGCCGCTACCAAAAATACACCACAGTGATACAATCCCTATTACCACTCGTACAAAAACCTCTCTGTGATGTGATGCTGCAGCTGTAACAGTGAAGATCACTCATTCAGAATCATAATCAACACAAATACCATTTAACAACACAAATACCATTTAACAAGGTACAAGAAACACTTCATATGAGCTAGTTCTCATCCGCCCCAGGAAAGAACTTGTAGCAATAACTGCAGATATCCAACAGATGTTTAATTGCTTCGTTGTGAGAGAAGATCACAGATATAACCTGCGATTTTTATGGTACAGAGACAATGACATGCCAAAAGGCATAATTGAGTACAGGATGAAGGTCCACGTCTTCGGTAACAGCACATCTCCGGCCGTCGCCATCTACAGGCTCAGTCGAGCCACTCAAGAAGGTGAGCAATACCACGTAGTAGACACTCAACAGTTTGTGGAGAGAGATTTCTATGTGGATGATGGGCTCAAGTCTCTGCCCACAGAACACAGTCACGCCGACCAAGGTTGGTTCAGTTTCCCAGCTCAGTACATCAATGTTTACGGGACCAGCGTTCTGTGACAAACCTAACCAAGCTCACCCAGAGACGCAAGTTCCCTTCGAAAAGGTCAGTCCAGACTTGGATGGTGAAACCCGTCCCGCAGGTGACAAGCTACATCACTCAAGTCAAAGACAAACCACTTACCTCAGAGCACTTCAAACGCTTCTCCTCCTGGAAATCCCTACTGAGAGCTGTCGCATTCATCATCCAAGTTGCTTGCACTCTCAAGCCAGACCCAACGGGCCAGCCGAACAAACGCAGAGGTTGGTATCAGTGCAGCAAACTCCACACTCCAACAGAGCTGTCTCAAACCAAAAATCTAATCATCAGGTCAGTTCAAAGAGAAGCCTATCCTGAGGTGTTCACTGCACACAAAGTGAAAATAAACATTTCTAAGAGCAGTTCATTTTCAAAGCTGAATTGCATCTCGGATGAAGGTCTCATCAAAGTAGGAGTCCGTCTAAAGCATGCATGGCTGAACAGTGGCGAGAATAATCCACTTATCCTACCAAGACACAGCTACATCTCCACACTGCTAGTACGGTACTACCACGAGCAGGTGAAACACCAAGGCCACCACTTCACAGAAGGAGCCGCTCATCAGCTCTGTCCTACACATGTGCTTCACATGCCAGAAAATCTGTGGGAAACAGGAAGAACAGAAAATGGCAGACATGCCACCCGAACGCCTCAGCACATCCCCTCCCTTCACGTATATGGGCTTGGATGTCTTTGTCCCTTGGACAGTCACTGCTCGCCATACCAGAGGAGGTCAAGCTCAAAGCAAATGCTCGGCAGTGCTCTTCATCTACATGAGCACTCGGGCAGTGCACATTGAAGTCATAAAGTCCATGGACACCTCCAGCTGCATCAACGCCCTCAGGAGGTTCTTCGCCATTCGTGGACTAGCAAAAAAGCTAAGATCAGATTGTGGAACAAACTTCATAGGAGCCTGTAAGGAGTTGGAACTCGGAAACGAGCAGTGTCAGAGGTCTAGAGCTACCTAAGTGAACAAGGTTGCACATGGGAATTCAACCCTCCTCACTCTTCACACATGGGAGGTGCCTAGGAGAGCATGATTGGAGTGGCACACAGAATCCTTGACTCCATGCTGCTACAGAACAAGTCTCCTTTCACATTAAGTTCTGTGCACCCTGAGGTCAAAGACATAATCAATGCCAGACCTCTAGTTCCTGTCTCCACCGATCCAGACTCACCATTCATCCTGATTCCCGCTATGCTGCTTACCCAAAAGTTTGGGGCACCACCTCCTCCCAGAGACTTCACTGACAAAGACCTTGAGTTGTGAGCCGTGAGTACCTCCCTGCCGACGCAAGTGGACTGAAGCTCACCGCAACCTACAAGAGGGGGATCTCATGCTCGTAAAAGACAATCAGTTAACTCGCAACGAGTGGCCCATGGCACTGGTCACTTCCACCTTCACCAGCAGTGACAGTAATGTGTGCAAAGTGGAACTCAAGATTACTGCTCAGGGGACCACTAAGAAGTTTCTGAGACCCGCCTCAGAGGTCATACTCCTTTTAGCCATGGAAGATTGAAGGTTTGCTAGTCTTTGAGGTATGTGTGTAACATTAATTAATAGTGGCCTCTTTCAGACGCCAGACGGGGAGTATTCTGCCTTTTGGTAAGCACCTTTTGATTTGGCGCCGTCCAGTGGCTGTTTTGTGTAGTCGCAGCTAGCGTGTACTAAGCTGTGCTACTTCCTTGTTGGTGGTAAAACAGGAAGTATAAAATTATGCAGTTCAGCCTCATTGTTGGAAGAGAGTGACATAATACTGCTGTTTATCTTCTGCCATCCTTCTTGTTATGCCCTCATAAAGCATTGCCTTTTACACAATTTCAACTATAAAACTAGAGGTTTACGGAAAGTTTGGCTGGCTGTCAAATTATGGTTGCATATACCATAAGGAGGACAGTACACATGGACATGAGTGTTTATTGCGGTGTCAACCGATATATTGACAATAAAACCAAACTCCTGATCCACTCTATTAGAACTCGCACCTCTTGACTTACATTTCAATTCAGTGGCAATGAATCTAGCAGTGACTTCACTCTGACCGTCAGTGGTGTCCAGGCTGAAGATACAAGAGATTACTACCATCAGAGTTTACACCTTCCCAATGGTAAACATGTGTTCCACAGTGATACAGAGACATCCATAACCTCCCTCAGTCAGACTGCACAGTGACTGCATTGCTACAGCTGGAACCTGCTGCAGGTGCTGAGGGGGAGGACTGGACCAGTGATAGTGTTAGGAACTAGACTAGTGATGGTGTTCAGGACTAGACCAGTGATAGTGTTGAGCACTAGACAAGTAGTAGTGTTAGGGACTACACCAGTGATAATATTATGGACTAGACCAGTGATAGTGTTGAGGACTAGACCAGTGATAGTGTTGAGCACTAGACAAGTGGTAGTGTTAGGGACTAGACCAGGGATAGTGTTATGGACTAGACCAGTGATAGTGTTGAGGACTAGACCAGTGACAGTGTTGAGCACTAGACAAGTGGTAGTGTTAGGGACTACACCAGTGATAATATTATGGACTAGACCAGTGATAGTGTTGAGGACTAGACCAGTGATAGTGTTGAGCACTAGACAAGTGGTAGTGTTAGGGACTAGACCAGGGATAGTGTTATGGACTAGACCAGTGATAGTGTTGAGGACTAGACCAGTGACAGTGTTGAGCACTAGACAAGTGGTAGTGTTAGGGACTAGACCAGGGATAGTGTTATGGACTAGACCAGTGATAGTGTTGAGGACTAGACCAGTGACAGTGTTGAGCACTAGACAAGTGGTAGTGTTAGGGACTAAACCAGTGATAGTGTTGAGGTCTAGACCAGTGATAGTGTTGAGGACTAGACCAGTGATAGTGTTGAGGTCTAGACCAGTGATAGTGTTGAGGACTAGACCAGTGATAGTGTTGAGGACTAGACCAGTGATGGTGTTGAGGACTAGACCAGTGATAGTGTTGAGGACTAGACAAGTGATAGTGTTCAGGACTATACCAGTGATAGTGTTAGGAACTAGACCAGTGATGGTGTTGAGGACTAGACCAGTGATAGTGTTGAGGACTAGACCAGTGATAGTGTTGAGCACTAGACAAGTGGTAGTGTTATGGACTAGACCAGTGATAGTGTTGAGGACTAGACCAGTGACAGTGTTGAGCACTAGACAAGTGGTAGTGTTAGGGACTACACCAGTGATAATATTATGGACTAGCCCAGTGATAGTGTTGAGGACTAGACCAGTGATAGTGTTGAGGACTAGACCAGTGACAGTGTTGAGCACTAGACAAGTGGTAGTGTTAGGGACTACACCAGTGATAATATTATGGACTAGACCAGTGATAGTGTTGAGGACTAGACCAGTGATAGTGTTGAGCACTAGACAAGTGGTAGGGTTAGGGACTAGACCAGGGATAGTGTTATGGACTAGACCAGTGATAGTGTTGAGGACTAGACCAGGGATAGTGTTATGGACTAGACCAGTGATAGTGTTGAGGACTAAACCAGTGATAGTGTTGAGCACTAGACAAGTGGTAGTGTTAGGGACTAGACCAGGGATAGTGTTATGGACTAGACCAGTGATAGTGTTGAGGACTAGACCAGTGACAGTGTTGAGCACTAGACAAGTGGTAGTGTTAGGGACTAGACCAGGGATAGTGTTATGGACTAGACCAGTGATAGTGTTGAGGACTAGACCAGGGATAGTGTTATGGACTAGACCAGTGATAGTGTTGAGGACTAAACCAGTGACAGTGTTGAGCACTAGACAAGTGGTAGTGTTAGGGACTAGACCAGTGATAGTGTTGAGGTCTAGACCAGTGATAGTGTTGAGGTCTAGACCAGTGACAGTGTTGAGCACTAGACAAGTGGTAGTGTTAGGGACTAGACCAGTGATAGTGTTGAGGTCTAGACCAGTGATAGTGTTGAGGTCTAGACCAGTGATAGTGTTGCGGTCTAGACCAGTGATAGTGTTGAGGTCTAGACCAGTGATAGTGTTGAGGTCTAGACCAGTGATAGTGTTGAGGACTAGACCAGTGATAGTGTTGAGGTCTAGACCAGTGATAGTGTTGAGGACTAGACCAGTGATGGTGTTGAGGACTAGACCAGTGATAGTGTTAGGGACTAGACCAGTGATAGTGTTGAGGACTTGACCAGTGATATTGTTACGGACTAGACCAGTGATGGTGTTGAGGACTAGACCAGTGATAGTGTTAGGGACTAGACCAGTGATAGTGTTGAGGACTTGACCAGTGATATTGTTACGGACTAGACCAGTGACAGTGTTGAGCACTAGACAAGTGGTAGTGTTAGGGACTAGACCAGGGATAGTGTTATGGACAAGACAAGTGATAGTGTTGAGGACTAAACCAGTAATAGTGTGGAGGACCAGACTAATGATAGTGTTAGAGACTAGACACAGTTATAGTGTTGAGGACTACAGTCTAGAGTATCATTGGTTCCCTTTATTATTTGACTGACCAACACCTCAAACTGAAAACAGTCACAGAATGAATGATATACACCGCTCTTTCAATGACAGACTGATCAGGTGAATACAGGTGAAAAATATGATCCCTTATTGATGTCATTTGTTAAATCCACTTCAATAAAGGCAGATGAAGGGGAGGAGACAGGTTATAGAAGGATTTTTAAGACTTGAGACAAGTAATACATGGTTTGTGTATGTATGGGTTGAGACAAAATATTGAAGTGCATTTGAACAAGGTATGGTAGTAGGTGCCAGGCACACCGGTTTGAGTGTGCCAAGAACTTCAACGCTGCTGGGTTTTTCACGCTCAACAGTTTCCAGTGTGTATCAATAATGGTCCACCACCCAAAAGACATCCAGCCAACAGCAGGCCAGTGGTCAAAAATCTGTCATTGATGAAAGAGGAGAAATGAGGCTGACATGAATTGTGCAGAGCAACAGACGGGCTACAGTTAGTCAGCTGACAGTCCAGTACAACAGTGGTGCCCAAAGACCCATAAAAGAATGCACAACTCGTTGTACCTTGACATGAATGCGGTATGTCAGCCGACAACCTTACAGAGTTCCACTTTTCCACTGTGGTATAAAACGAAAACACTGGAGAATTGGAAAAACATTGCCCGGTCTGATGAATCCCGCTTTCTTCTGTTTTACGCTGATGTGAGGACTAGGGTATGGACAAAACCACATGAGTGCATGTATCCATCATGCCGCATCTCAACATTGGTCGTGTGATGGTGTGGGGGTGTTTGCATGGAAGACATTGGGCCCCTTGAGCAACGTTTTATACCACAGGAAATCTGAACATCATTTCCAATCATGTGCATCACTTCAAGGCAGCAGTGTATCCATCTGCAAATCTATTTTTTCAGCTCTATAATGCTCTATGCCACAAGGCTAGGGTTGTCCGGGAACGGTTCTACGAACATGACAGTAAATTCAGCTGACTGCAGTGGCCTGCCCAGTCACCAGATCTCAATACAAATGGCCATATGTGGGATGAGATAGAACAAGCAATTCAGAGTAGAGATCCACTACCAGCCAACTTGACACAACTGTGGGAAGCATTGTAGTCAACATGGGCCAGCATCCCTGTGGAAGGAACGTATTCGACACCTTCTAGAGTCCATGGCCCAACACATTGAGGCTGTTCTGAGGGCCAAAGGGGGTGCAACTCAATATTAGGAAGGTGTTCCTAATGTCTTGTAAACTCAGTGTATATCCCATATGCTACCGAATGAGGCATACATTATTTGAAACAAGTTCCAAATAAATCTATTTTATGTGTTTGTGGGTGTGTGTGTGTGTGTGTGAGTGTGAGTGCGTGTGCAAGTGTGTGTGTGTGTGTGTGTTTTGTTTAATATTGGGTGGTAAGTGCCTTGCCCCAGGAGGGCTATTTGCATAGAGATGACACTTTGTATTGGCAGCACATGCTTCAGTGGTCTGGGAGTGTTTATATCTCTGTGAGTTGAACACTTCATGACTGAGAGCTGTCCTTCATGACAACAGAACCACAACAACCATGCCTTTTATCACCACCTTCATCTGGACACTGGCTGTCTGCTTTCAAGGTTACAATGTTAAGATTTGTTTTTCATATTGTCGAAAAAATAATGAAAGAAACACAAAGGAATAATATATATGGCTTTAATATGTATATTCAGAACTATTTATTACAATATGTATTTAATAATTCATTGTGTTTTTAATACATTTTTCAGAATCCAGAGGACAGATAACTGTAACTCAGACTCCTGCAGTGAAAGCTGTTCTCCCAGGACAGACAGTCTCTCTGAACTGTAAAACCAGCAGTAATGTGCATAGAAATGACCATCTAGCCTGGTATCAACAGAAACCTGGAGAAACTCTTAAACTCCTGATGCACTCTTCAAACAGACTTCACTTTGGGACTCCATCTAGATTCAGTGGCAGTGGATCTGGGAGTGACTTCATTCTGACCATCAGTGGAGTCCAGGCTGAATATGCAGGAGATTACTACTGTCAGAGTGACCACACAGGTGCAGTGTTCACACAGTGATACAGAGCCGTACAAAAACCTCCCTCAGTCAGACTGCACAGTGACTGCACTGCTACAGCTGGGACCTATTGCAGGTGCTGAGAGGGAAGAAACAGTGACATGGAACACTAGTCAGCAGAAGACATTAACTCTGGCATGTGACAATATCAGAAAGCGATAATTCAGATCAAATGTTATCTGACATCATCATCATCACTATACTGATTAAATGATCATGATCACTATTTGTCCTAACACGTAAGTGCATCTATACAAAGTAACCCCACTGATTTACAGAAGCCCCCACTCCCCCCCTGTATAAAAATAAAAAGATGTGGGGCTCAGACATTAGACACGTCAGTAACTGTCATTGGCTGTCTTCAGTAATACCCATCTTATATGTCATCTACTACATGGTGTGTTAGTCATTGTAAGAAAGTCCCCCTCCTTGAATCCACCATAGAGGTTACAGTAAATATAGTCAACCCACTCACATCTGGCCCAGTCCAGGCAGTGAAACTGAAACTAGACTGGTAGCTGTGGGAGTGAAACAGATTTACATAAACAGGGCTCGGTGGTTCTGCATGTCCCAGAATAGAGCAGCACTGTCACCAGATGTTCATTCTGTTCCCAGGGGCTTGGAGGTAGAGAAGACATGTGGACATATAATGGAAAACTGTACACCACACATTGTTAAAAACCATTGCTAAAACTTATAATTTAATAAAATCATATTAGGAATTAAACATTTCATTTCATTAAACACATAATTTCCAATCTCCCATATATTTTTGGGGTAAATATATATATCCATATACATACATACATACACATATAAATATTTATATACAGTATATACATAAACATTCGTACTTATATACAATCATACATACATACACATACAGTGGGGAGAACAAGTATTTGAGACACTGCCGATTTTTCAGGTTTTCCTACTTACAAAGCATGTAGAGGTCTGTAATTTTTATCATAGGTACACTTCAACTGTGAGAGACGGAATCTAAAAGTGGAGTTTAGACCAAAAAGCCCTATTTTTGTCTCATCAGACCACATGACCTTCTCCCATTCCTCCTCTGGATCATCCAGATGGTCATTGGCAAACTTCAGACGGGCCTGGAGGAACACCTACAAAATCGACAGTGTATCAAATACTTGTTCTCCCCACTGTACATATATACATACATACATACATACTAGAATATACCTGTATTATTCCCCGCAAACCCTACCACCCTTCCACCAATTGGAGTAAACTAATAAACAATAACACCTTGGCTTCTACCTTCAGTTTATACATCTTATACACATTTTACAGACACAAGCTATTTTACAATAGTTACATTTTGTTTGTTTTTAGTCTTTCCTCTATTTCTGATGTCCATCCAGTTTGATTTCTATGAAAGAGGACAAAGGAGGCTGACATGAATTGTGCAGAGCAACAGATGGGCTACAGTTAGTTAACTGACAGTCCAGTACAACATTGGTGACCAAAGACCCATAAAAGAATACACAACTCGTCGTAACTTGACACGAATGGTGTATGTCAGCCGACATCCTAACTGAGTTCCACTTCTTCAGCAAAAAACAAGAAACTGAGGTTGCAGTGGGAATGAAAACACTAGACACTGGAGAATTGGAAAAATATTGCTTCTTCTGATTAATCCCAGTTCCTGCTGTTTCACGCTGACTGGAGAACTAGGATATGGACAAAACCACATGAGTACATGCATCCAAAATGCAGTGTCAACATTGGTGGTGTGATGGTGTGGGGTGTGTTTTCGTGGCACACATTGGGCCCCTTTTAATCCAATCAAATCAAATCAAATCAAAATTTATTTGTCACATACACATGGTTAGCAGATGTTAATGCGAGTGTAGCGAAATGCTTGTGCTTCTAGTTCCATCAATGCAGTAATAACCAACGAGTAATCTAACCTAACAATTCCACAACTACTACCTTATACACACAAGTGTAACGGGATAAAGAATATGTACATAAAGATATATGAATGAGTGATGGTACAGAACGGCATAGGCAGATGCAGTAGATGGTATAGTAGATGCAGTAGTACAGTATATACATATGAGATGAGTAATGTAGGGTATATAAACATAAAGTGGCATAGTTTAAAGTGGCTAGTGATATGTATTACATAAAGATGGAAAGATGCAGTAGATGATATAGAGTACAGTATATACATATACATATGAGATGAGTAATGTAGGGTATGTAAACATTATATTAAGTGGCATTGTTTAAAGTGGCTATACATTTTTTCATAGATTTCCATCAATTCCCATTATTAAAGTGGCTGGAGTTGAGTCAGTATGTTGGCAGCAGCCACTCAATGTTAGTGGTGGCTGTTTAACAGTCTGATGGCCTTGAGATAGAAGCTGTTTTTCAGTCTCTCGGTCCCTGCTTTGATGCACCTGTACTGACCTCGCCTTCTGGATGATAGCGGGGTGAACAGGCAGTGGCTCGGGTGGTTGTTGTCCTTGATGATCTTTATGGACTTCCTGTGACATCGGGTGGTGTAGGTGTCCTGGAGGGCAGGTAGTTTGCCCCCGGTGATGCGTTGTGCAGACCTCACAGGCAGTGATACAGCCCGACAGGATGCTCTCGATTGTGCATCTGTAGAAGTTTGTGAGTGCTTTTGGGGACAAGCCAAATTTCTTCAGCCTCCTGAGGTTGAAGAGGCACTCCTGCGCCTTCTTCACAACGCTGTCTGTGTGGGTGGACCAATTCAGTTTGTCTGTGATGTGTACGCCGAGGAACTTAAAACTTACTACCCTCTCCACTACTGTCCCGTCGATGTGGATAGGGGGGTGCTCCCTCTGCTGTTTCCTGAAGTCCACAATCATCTTTTTTGTTTTGTTGACGTTGAGTGTGAGGTTACTTTCCTGACACCACACTCCGAGGGCCCTCACCTCCTCCGTGTAGGCCGTCTCGTCGTTGTTGGTAATCAAGCCTACCACTGTAGTGTCGTCCGCAAACTTGATGATTGAGTTGGAGGCGTGCATGGCCACGCAGTCGTGGGTGAACAGGGAGTACAGGAGAGGGCTCAGAACGCACCCTTGTGGGGCCCCAGTGTTGAGGATCAGCGGGGTGGAGATGTTGTTACCTACCCTCACCACCTGGGGGCGGCCCGTCAGGAAGTCCAGTACCCACGTGCACAGGGCGGGGTCGAGACCCGGGGTCTCGAGCTTGACGACGAGTTTGGAGGGTACTATGGTGTTAAATGCTGAGCTGTAGTCGATGAAGAGCATTCTCACATAGGTATTCCTCTTGTCCAGATGGGTTAGGGCAGTGTGCAGTGTGGTTGCGATTGCGTCGTCTGTGGACCTATTGGGTCGGTAAGCAAATTGGAGTGGGTCTAGGGTGTCAGGTAGGGTGGAGGTGATATGGTCCTTGACTAGTCTCTCAAAGCACTTCATGATGACGGAAGTGAGTGCTACGGGGCGGTAGTCGTTTAGCTCAGTTACCTTCGCTTTCTTGGGAACAGGAACAATGGTGGCCCTCTTGAAGCATGTGGGAACAGCAGACTGGGATAAGGATTGATTGAATATGTCCGTAAACACACCAGCCAGCTGGTCTGCGCATGCTCTGAGGACGCGGCTGGGAATGCCGTCTGGGCCTGCAACCTTGCGAGGGTTAACACGTTTAAATGTTTTACTCACCTCGGCTGCAGTGAAGGAGAGCCCGCAGGTTTTGGTAGCGGGCCGTGTTAGTGGCACTGTATTATCTTCAAAGCGAGCAAAAAATGTATTTAGTCTGTCTGGGAGCAAGACATCCTGGTCCGCGACGGGGCTGGTTTTCTTTTTGCAATCCGTGATTGACTGTAGACCCTGCCACATACCTCTTGTATGTTTTATAAAAGCGGAGCAATGTTTGAATGCCACAGGATATCTGAACATTATTACCAATGCGGTGCATCCCTTCATGGCAGCAGTGTATCGATCTGCAAATAGTTTTTTACGACAGGATAATGCATGGATATAATGGACTGAGGGGCAGCTCCTGACTGAAGGGCGGCTCTGGCGGCTCCTGACTGACGGGAGACTCAGGCGGTGCTGGACAGGAGGGGGACTCAGGCGGTGCTGGACAGGAGGGGGACTCAGGCGGCGCTGGACAGGAGGGAGACTCAGGCGGCGCTGGACAGGAGGGAGACTCAGGCGGCGCTGGACAGGAGGGAGACTCCGGCGGTGCTGGACAGGAGGGAGACTCAGGCGGCGCTGGACAGAAGGGAGACTCAGGCGGCGCTGGACAGGAGGGAGACTCAGGCGGCGCTGGACAGGAGGGAGACTCAGGCGGCGCTGGACAGGAGGGAGACTCAGGCGGCGCTGGACAGGAGGGAGACTCAGGCGGCGCTGGACAGGAGGGAGACTCTGGCAGCGCTGAGCAGGTGGGAGCACCTGTAGTGAGGAGACGGAGAGACAGCCTGGTGCGGGGGGCTGCCACCGGAGGCCTGGTGCGTGGAGGAGACACCAGATAGACCGGACCATGGAGGCGCACTACAGGTCTCGAGCACCGAGCCTGCCCAACCCTACCTGGCTGAATGCTCCCCGTAGCCAGGCCAGTGCGGCGAGGTGGAATAGCCATGTACCCAGGCCTGAGGAGACGCACTGGAGACCAGATGCGCTGAGCCGGCTTCATGGCACCTGGCTCGATGCCCACTCTAGCCCGGCCGATACGAGGCGCTGCTATGTACCGCACCGGGCTATGCCTGCTCACCGGGGACACTGTGCGCCTCACGGCATAACACGGTGCCTGCCCGGTCCCTCTCTCTCCACGGTAAGCACGGGGAGTTGGCTCAGGTCTCCTATCTGACTTAGCCACACTCCCTGTGTGCCTCCCTCCAAGACATTTTTGGGGCTGCCTCTCTGGCTTCCAGCCGCGCTTTCGTGCAGCCTACTCATACCGCCGCCTCTCCGCTTTCGCTGCCTCCAGCTCAGTCTTGGGGCGGCGATACTCTCCAGCCTGTGCCCAGGGTCCCTTGCCGTCCAGAATCTCCTCCCAGGTCCAGGAGTCCTGCGATCACTGCTGCTGCCCGTTACCACGCTGCTGTGGGTGATTCTGTCACGACCGTCGTCTATAGAAAGAGGTGAGGAGGACCAAAGTGCAGCGTGGTATGTGTTCATCATGAATTTATTAAACAGAGAACACTGAACAAACTATACAAAAAACAACAAACAACGAACGTGAAGCTATATAAGAATAGTGCTGACACAAGCAACTAAACATAGACAATCACCCACGAAATACTCAAGGAATATGGCTGCCTAAATATGGTTCCCAATCAGAGACAACGATAAACAGCTGCCTCTAATTGAGAACCAATCTAGGCAACCATAGACATATAACTACCTAGACATACAAAAACCCCTAGAAAAGTAAACTAAACAAACCACTCCTTGTCACACCCTGACCTAACCAAAATAATAAAGAAAACAAAGAATACTAAGGTCAGGGCGTGACAGTATTAAAATGAAAAAGTGAATTACCTTATTTACATAAGCATTCAGATTTAAAAAAATAAAAACCTGTGTTTGCTTTGTCATTATAGGGTATTGTGTGTAGATTGATGAGGGGGAAAAAACAATTTAATACATTTAGAATAAGGCTGTAAGGTAACAAAATGTGGAAAAAGTCAAGAGGTCTGAATACTTTCTGAAGTATATATCCCATATGTTACCAAATGAGGCATACATTATCTGCCTTGCTCCAGGAGGGGCATTTGCATAGAGAGAACACTGGCAGCACGTGCTCCAGTGGTCTGGGAGTGTTTATATCCCTGTGAGTTTAACACTTCATGACTGAGAGCTGTCCTTCATGACAACAGAACCCACAACAACCATGACTTTTATCACCATCTTCATCTGGACACTGGCACTGCTTTCAAGGTTACAATGTTAAGATTTTTTCATATTGCACAAAACATCATTCAAGATACGTACACAAATGAATAATATATATGACTTTAATATGCATATTCAGATCAATATGTATTTAATAATTCATTGTGTTTTTAATTCATTTTTCAGAATCCAGAGGACAGATAGCTGTAACTCAGACTCCTGCAGTGAAAGCTGTTCTCCCAGGACAGTCAGTCTCTCTGAATTGTAAAACCAGCTGTAATGTGCATGCAAATTACTATCTAGCCTGGTATCAACAGAAACCTGGAGGAGCTCTTAAACTCCTTATTTACGATGCTACAAAACTTCAGTCGGGGACTCCATCTAGATTCAGTGGCAGTGGATCTGGGAGTGACTTCACTCTGACCATCAGTGGAGTCCAGGCTGAAGATGCAGGAGATTACTACTGTCAGAGTGACCACACAGGTGCAGTGTTCACACAGTGATATAAAGCCGTACAAAAACCTCCCTCAGTCAGACTGCACAGTGACTGTACTGCTTCAGCTGGGACCTACTGCAGGTGCTGAGGGGAGGAGATGATCCAGTACAATGACACAGTGTGTAGTAGAGATGAACAACAATATCTATTTCTGATCTGTTAGATTTTCAAATCTGTTAGATTATATTCAGTCATTCATTGGTTCCTTATATAGTTGTAACACATTTTTCTTGACTATCTCATGGAGAACCATGAACCCATCTATCTTCAAAGGTTCAAATCTGGTATCTTCCAAAACAGACTTTCTGAAACTCCTTTTACATTCAACAGCTCACTAAAAAGCTTAAACTTAAACTGACCTTTTCCTTAAGGAACACGTCTTGTTTTCCTTTCAATCTAGAAAAGACTTGGTTGCAGAATCTTTCTTGCCTCTGTTGGACTATAGTGATATTCTGGAATGTTCCAAGATCTTACCTGCACATACCAGACACTCTGCCATGATGCTGTTAGAGTAGTAACCAACACAAGCCCTCTAACACATACAGTGGGGAGAACAAGTATTTGATACACTGCCGATTTTGCAGGTTTTCCTACTTACAAAGCAAGACTTACAAAGGTCTGTAATTTTTTGTCATAGGTACACTTCAACTGTGAGAGACGGAATCTAAAACAAAAATCCAGAAAATGACATTGTATGATTTTTAAGTAATTCATTTGCATTTTATTGCATGACATAAGTATTTGATACATCAGAAAAGCAGAACTTAATATTTGGTACAGAAACCTTTGTTTGCAATTACAGAGATCATACGTTTCCTGTAGTTCTTGACCAGGTTTGCACACACTGCAGCAGGGGTTTTGGCCCACTCCTCCATACAGACCTTCTCCAGATCCTTCAGGTTTCGGGGCTGTCGCTGGGCAATAATATTTCAGCTCCCTCCAAAGATTTTCTATTGGGTTCAGGTCTAGAGACTGGCTAGGCCACTCCAGGACCTTGAGATGCTTCTTACGGAGCCACTCCTTAGTTACCCTGGCTGTGTGTTTCGGGTGGTTGTCATTCTGGAAGACCCAGCCACGACCCATCTTCAATGCTCTTACTGAGGGAATGAGGTTGTTGGCCAAGATCTCGCGATACATGGCCCCATCCATCCTCCCCTCAATATGGTGCAGTCGTCCTGTCCCCTTTGCAGAAAAGCATCCCCAAACAATGATGTTTCCACCTCCATGCTTCACGGTTGGGATGGTGTTTTTGGGGTTGTACTCATCCTTCTTCTTCCTCCAAACATGGCGAGTGGAGTTTAGACCAAAAAGCTCTATTTTTGTCTCATCAGACCACATGACCTTCTCCCATTCCTCCTCTGGATCATCCAGATGGTCATTGGCAAACTTCAGACGGGCCTGGACATGCGCTGGCTTGAGCAGGGGGACCTTGCGAGTGCTGTAGGATTTTAATCCATGACGGCGTAGACGGCGTAGTGTGTTACTAATGGTTTTCTTTGAGACTGTGGTCCCAGCTCTCTTCAGGTCATTGACCAGGTCCTGCCGTGTAGTTCTGGGCTGATCCCTCACCTTCCTCATGATCCTTGATGCCCCACGAGGTGGATCTTGCATGGAGCCCCAGACCCGAGGGTGATTGACCGTCATCTTGAACTTCTTCCATTTTCTAATAATTGCGCCAACAGTTGTTGCCTTCTCACCAAGCTGCTTCCCTATTGTCCTGTAGCCTGAGAGCTGTCCTTCATGACAACGGAACCCACAACAACCATGAATTTCATCACCATATTCATCTGGATACTTGCCCTCTTTCTCCAAGGTAATAAACAATATTTTACAGAACATTTTTAGGAAAATTGCAATATTAGGCTATATTACCTCATTACAGTTTATGTTAATATGCTATGAGGACAAATTAATGAACAATTGAATGTTAATTCTACATGCCATCTCTGTTTCAGAGTCCAGAGGCCAGGTCACTGTGACTCAGACTCCTGCAGTGAAAACTGTTTCAGTGGGTTACTCAGTCAGTCTCAGTTGTAAGACCAGCAGTGCTGTATACAGTGATTGCAATGGACACTATTTGCACTGGTAACAACAGAAACCTGGAGGAGCTCCTAAACTCCTGATATACTGGGCTAAAATCCTTCAGTCTGGGACTCCATCTAGATTCAGTGGCAGTGGATCTGGGAGTGACTTCACGCTGACCATCAGTGGAGTCCAGGCTGAAGATGCAGGATATTACTACTGTCAGAGTGCACACTACTTAAGTGCAAAAACAAAAACCTCCCTCAGTCAGACTGCACAGTGACTCTACTGCTACAACAGGGACTTTGTCAATGGTTAGAAAGTATCATACAAATCACACGTTCTCCAACGTCATCATAAACGTCCTAATCTTCATTTTCATCATCGTCATCATCATCATGGCTGTAACTTGTTATATTGTTCATGAACTGAAAGTGTATTTAAAAGTTATTTGGGGTTTTGGAACACATTACCAGTCCATATGTAGAGTAAGATGTACAGAAGTAAAAAGAAAAGTGATGTTATTTGTAATATTTGTGTTGTGGAGAAATGACCAGGCAGGAGACGGGAGTACAGTTAGTTTTCGTTTAGTCAAAACCTCTCGTGCTCTACAGTTCCCGGGCACACTAGTGCGCATGTGCATTTCCTATTAGGTGTAGTAACGTAACACTGTCGTAATACATCACCGCTTAGTAACAGCATAGTAACTAATATAAACAGATGTAGATCCCAGATACTACATTATTGATGATGACCAATTATTGATGTGATCATCTAGCATGTATTAACCTGTTAGATCTGTGAATGCGACATGATGTGTTTGACATTTATGTAGAGACTTACACTACACACTATTATCATAAAGTATAATATCCATTTTATCTGTCATTAATTACATGGTGAATCCACCATAGATCCGCCCAGGATATTTCCGTGAGTGAAACTGTTCAACTGCTAGACTGATAGCTGTGAGAGTGAAACTGAGATTTGCATAGACAGGGCTTGTTGGTTCTGCTTGTCCCAGAATAGAGCAGGACTGTCACCATGTTAGCAATTCAACATTATAAATATATATGTTATGGAAAGTAACTGTTTAGCAGTGTGAGTTCTGAGAGCAGATCTTAGAGGTTTATTATCAAATATCACTAATTATCATCACTTGTATTGGAGCTACAGTATAACAGAATCTTTCAGTTGTAGAAATGATTGCAGAGTTTTTGTTGGATCAGATGTCTTTTTCATTCTGTTTGAAAACATGAGAGTAGCGATATGCTACATTGCTGAAATATTAGAAGCTGATTGATGTAAATTAGTATGAAATGTGCTGCATATTCATAAGATAGTGATCACAGGAATCATGATAAAATCAACTATTGGGGTTATTTTTCAATCAAAACAATCTTTACCTCAGAGGCAAGAAGACATGTACAACTTTTTTAAATTTATTTGATTTATTTCACCTTTATTTAACCAGGTAAGCCAGTTGAGAACAAGTTCTGATATACAACTGCGACCTGGCCAAGATAAAGCAAAGCAGTGCGACACAAACAACAACACAGAGTTACACATGGAATAAACAAACGTACAGTCAATAACACAGTAGAAAAGTCTATATACAGTGTGTGCAAAGGAGGTAAGATTAGGGAGGTAAGGCAATAAATAGGCCGTAGTGGCAAAGTAATTACAATTTAGCAATTAAACACTGGAGTGATAGATGTGCAGAAGATGAATGTGAGATACTAGACATACTAGTAGAGATACTGGTGTGCAAAGGACCAAAAATAAATAAATAACAATATGGGGATGAGGTAGTTGGATGGGCTATTTACAGGTGCAATGATCTGTAAGCTGCTCTGACAGCTGATGCTTAAAGTTAGTGAGGGAGATATAAGTATCCAGCTTCAGTGATTTTTGCAATTCATTCCTGTCATTGGCAGCAGAGAACTGGAAGGAAAGGCGGCCAAAGTAGGAATTGGCTTTGGGGGTGACCAATGAAATATACCTGCTGGAGCGCGTGCTATGGGTGGGTGCTGCTATGGTGACCAGTGAGCTGAGATAAGGCGGGGTTTTACCTACCAAAGACTTATAGATGACCTGGAGCCAGTGGGTTTGGCGACAAATATGAAGCGAGGGCCAGCCAACGAGAGCATACAGGTCGCAGTGGTGGGTAGTATATGGGGCTTTGGTGAAAAAACGGTTGGCACTGTGATAGACTGCATCCATTTTGCTGAGTAGAGTGTTGGAGGCTATTTTTTAAATGACATCGCCGAAGTCAAGGATCGGTAGGATAGTCGGTTTTACGAGAGTATGTTTGGCAGCATGAGTGGATGCTTTGTTGCAAAATAGGAAGCCGAATCTAGATATTAATTTTGGATTGGAGATGCTTAATGTGAGTCTGGAAGGAGAGTTTACAGTCTAACCAGAAACCTAGGTATTTGTAGTTGTCCACATATTCTAAGTCAGAACCGTCCAGAGTAGTGATGCTAGACGGGCAGGCAGGTGCGGGCAGCGATCGGTTGAAGAGCATGCATTTGGTTTTACTAGCATTTAAGAGCAGTTGGAGGCTACGGAAGGAGAGTTGTATGGCATTGAAGATCATCTGGAGGTTAGTTAACACAGTGTCCAAAAAAGGCCAGATGTATACAGAATGGTGTCGTCTGCGTAGAGGTGGATCAGAGAATCACCAGCAGCAAGAGCGACATCATTGATGTATACAGAGAAAAGAGTCGGCCCGAGAATTGAACCCTGTGGCACCCCCATAGAGAATGCCAGAGGTCTGGACAACAGGCTCTCGGATTTGACACACTGAACTCTGTCTGAGAAGTAATTGGTGAACCAGGCGAGGCAGTCATTTGAGAAACCAAGTCAGTTTAGTCTGCCGATAAGAATGTGGTGATTGACAGAGTCGAAAGCCTTGGCCAGGTCGATGAAGACGGCTGCACAGTATTGTCTTTTATCAATGGTGATTATGATATCGTTTAGGACCTTGAGCGTGGCTTAGGTGCACCCATGACCAGCTCAGAAACCAGATTGCATAGCGGAGAAGGTACGGTGGGATTCGAAATGGTCGGTGATCTGTTTGTTAACTTGACTTTCGAAGACCTTAGAAAGGCAGGGTAGGATAGATATAGGTCTGTAACAGTGTGGGTCTAGAGTGTCTCCCCCTTTGAGGAGGGGGATGACCGCGGCAGCTTTCCAATCTTTGGGGATCTCAGTCGATAGGAAAGAGAGGTTGATCAAGCTAGTCATAGGGGTTGCAACAATTGCAGCGGATATTTTTAGAAAGAGAGGGTGCAGATTGTCTAGCCCAGCTGATTTGTAGGGTTCCAGATTTTGCAGCTCTTTCAGAACATCAGCTATCTGGATTTGGGTGAAGGAGAAATGGGGGAGGCTTGAGCAAGTTGCTGTGGGGGGTGCAGAGCTGTTGACCAGGGTAGGGATGTGTGGCCAGAGAGCATGGCCAGCCATATAAAAATGCTTATTGAAATTCTCAATTATTGTGGATTTATCGGTGGTGACAGTGTTTCCTAGCCTCAGTGCAGTGGGCAGCTGGGAGGAGTTGCTCTTATTCTCCATGGACTTTACAGTGTCCCAGAACTTTTTGGAGCTTGTGCTACAGGATGCAAATTTCGGTTTGAAAAAGCTAGCCTTTGCTTTCCTAACTGCCTGTGTATATTGGTTCTTAACTTCCCTGAAAAGTTGCATATCGTGGGGGCTGTTTGATGCTAATGCAGAACGCCACTGTCAGGACCCGGTGTGAGAAACAGTCACTAATAGTCGGCAGAACCCAGAAGATGAGGCAGACACAGCAGTACTAGAGACGGTGGTTTAATAAAGGAAAAAGAAAAAGATCTTCAGGCAAAAAATATAAATCCACAACGTCAAAAGTAATGCCAAGAGAAAAAATGAATATCCTCCAAGATACAATGAAAATCCACAAAGTGGTAAGAACAGCAGGGAAAAAACAAATCTCAAAAGAATAATCAAAAATAAACAAGAACAAAACCAGAGTACCTCAAGAAAATCCAACTAGAGAAACAAATGTTCACAGCATGGCTGGGGCTGGATGCTAACATACAAACACAGAGCAAAGAACTGAGGAACACTAAGGGTTTAAATACCTACAAGGAAATGAGGCACAGGTGCAAATAATAACTAGATCAAGGGAAAGACAAAAGGTTCAAAAAGGCGCAATGGGGGCATCTAGTGACCAAAACCTGAACAATCCTGGCCAAATCCTGACAGCCACAGGATGTTTTTGTGCTGGTCAAGGGCAGTCAGGTCTGGAGAGAACCAAGGGCTATATCTGTTCCTGGTTCAATTTTTTTGAATGGGGCATGCTTATTTAAGATAATGAGGTAGGCACTTTTAAATAGTAACCAGGCATCCCCTACTGCCGGGATGAGGTCAATATCCTTCCAGGATACCCCGGCCAGGTCGATTAGAAAGGCCTGCTTGTTGAAGTGTTTTAGGGAGCGTTTGACAGTGATGAGGGGTGGTCGTTTGACCGCAGACCCATTACGGATGCTGGCAATGAGGCAGTGATTGCTGAGATCTTGGTTGAAAACAGTAGAGGTGTATTTGGAGGGCAAGTTGGTTAGGATGATATCGAAGAGGGTGCCCGTGTTTACGGATGTGGGGTTGTACCTGGTGGGTTCATTGATAATTTGTGTGAGATTGAGGGCATCAAGTTTAGATTGTAGGATGGCCAGGGTGTTAAGCATATCACAGTTAGGTCACCTAGGAACATGAGCTCTGAAGTTAAATGGGGGGCAATCAATTCAAATATGGTGTCCAGGGCACAGCTGTGGGCAGAGGGTGGTCTATAGCAAGCGACAACGGTGAGAGACTTGTTTCTGGAAAGGTGGATTTGTAAAAGTAGAAGCTCGAATTGTTTGGGTACAGACCTGAATAGTAAGACAGAACTCTGTAGGCTATCTCTGCAGTAGATTGCAACACCGCCCCCTTTGGCAGTTCTATCTTGTCAGAAAAGTTATTAGTTAGGGATGGAAATTTCAGTGTTTTTGGTGGTCTTCCTAAACCAGGATTCAGACACGGCTAGGACAGAGTGTGCTAAAGCAGTGAATAAAACAAACTTAGGGAGGAGGCTTCTAATGTTAACATGCATGAAACCAAGGCTTTTATGGTTACAGAGGTCAACAAATGAGAGCACCTGGGGAGTAGGAGTGGAGCTCGGCACTGCAGGGCCTGGATTAACCTCTACATCACCAGAGGGACAGAGGATAAGGGTACTGCTAAAGGCTATCAGGACTGGTCATCTAGTGCGTTCGGACAGAGCCGGACAGAGACGGTTTCTGAGATTTCTGAGCGCGATAGAATAGATTCAAGGCATAATGTACAGACAGACGTATGGTAGGATGTGAGTACATTGGAGGTAAAACTCGGCATTGAGTAATGATGAGAGAGATATAGTCTCTAGAGACGTTTAAACGAGGTGATGTCACCACATATGTGGGAGGTGGAACTAAATGGTTGGTTAAGGCATATTGAGCAGGGCTAGAGGCTCTACAGGGAAATAAAACAATAATCACTAACCAGGACAGTAATGGACAAGGCATATTGATATTAGGGAGAGGCATGCGTAGCCGGTTGATCAATAGGGGTCCAGTGAGTGGTTGGGCTGGCTGGAGAAACGGCGATTCAGACAGCTAGCAAGCCGGGGCTAGCAGAAGGGCCTTAGAGGGACGTCTCGACGGAGGCGGTTGCAGTGGGCTAAGGAACGAAAACACTGGACAATGGAGAATTGGAAAAACATTTCCTGGTCTGATAAATCCTGGTTCCTGCTGTTTCACGCTGATGGGAGGACTAGGGTATGGAGAAAACCACGAGTACATGGATCCATCATACCGTGTGTCAACATTACAGGCTGGTGTTGTGATAGTGTGGGGTGTGTTTTCATGGCACACATTGGGTCCCTTGACAAAAGTGGAGCAACGTTTGAATGTCACAGGATACATGAACATCATTACCAATCAGAAGCATACCTTCATGGCAGCAGTGCATCCATCTGCAAAATGTTTTTTTCAGCAGGATAATGCCCCATGCCACAAGGCTAGGATTGTCCAGGAATGGTTTTACGAACATGACAGTGAATTCAGCTTACTGCAGTGGCCTGCCTAGAACCCAGATCTCAATACAAATTACCATCTGTGGGATGAGATGGAACGAGCTATTTGGAGTAGAGATCTACTACCAGCCAACTTGACAGAACTGTGGAAAGCATTGGAATCAACATGGGCCAGCATCCCTGTGGAAGGCTTTTGACACCTTGTAGAGTCCATGCCCAGGAAAACCGTAGGCTGTTCTGAGGGGAAAAGAGTGGGTGCGACTCAATATTAGGAAGGTGTTCCTAATGTTTTGTACACTCATTGTATATCCCATATGTTACCAAATGAGGCATACATTATCTCAAACAAGTTCCATTTAAATCAATATTATGACTTTTGTGTGTGTGTGTTTCTTGTAATGTTGGATGGTAAGGGCTAAAAGCGTTCAATTGGAATGTTGTGATCCAGAAGTCACACCATTTAAATTCTTGGAATATTTATTTTGATCTTATTTTCTTCATAAATCCTTGTCCTGTCTAGTGCCTTGCTCCAGGAGGGCTATTTGCATAGAGAGGACACTTTGCATTGGCATCACATGCCTCTGGGAGTGTTTTTTGCCCTGTGAGTTTAACACTTCATGACTGAGAGCTGTCCTTCATGACAACAGAACCCACAACAACCATGACTTTCATCACCATCTTCATCTGGATATTTGCCCTCCATCTCCAAGTATATATATTTTACAGAACATTTTCCAGACCACTGCAAAATTAGGCTATATAACCTCATTACAGTTTATGCTAATATGCTATGAGGACAAATGAATGAACAATTAAATGCTAATACTACATGCCATCTCTGTTTCAGAGTCCAGAGGCCAGGTCACTGTGACTCAGACTCCTGCAGTGAAAACTGTTTCAGTGGGACACTCAGTCAGCCTCAGCTGTAAGACCAGCAGTGCTGTATCCAGTGACAGCAATGGACACTATTTGCACTGGTACCACCAGAAACCTGGATTTGCTCCTAAACTCCTAATATACTTGGCTAAAATCCTCTAGTCTGGAACTCCATCTAGATTCAGTGGCAGTGGATCTAGGAGTGACTTCACTCTGACCATCAGTGGAGTCCAGGCTGAAGATAACCTGCCCAGGGACTGCGGTTGAAAATTAGCCGGCTGGCTAAAACCGGCACTTTTACTGAAACGTTGATTAATGTGCACTGTCCCTGTAAAAATAAAAATAAACTCAACTCAAACTCAAGATGCAGGAGATTACTACTGTCAGAGTGTCGACAGTGGTCCAGTGTTCACACATTGATACAGAGTTGTACAAAAACCTCCCTTAGTCAGACTGCACAGTGACTGTACTGCTACAGCTGGGACCTACTGCAGGTGCTGAGGGGAGGAGATGATCCAGTACAATGACACAGTGTGTAGTAGAGATGAACAACAATAGAGTCAAACTAGAGCTGTGTCTAGAAGACCTTAGATCATAACTGATCACTAAATTTTTCTCCTGATCATTAACTACATCATGTTGAGTAACTTAAAGAAAACCATCAACCAATCTGAATAGAGATGATGTGCAATGATCCAAACCCCTAAAGATGACCTGTATTTTGAATAGCTAGAATTGAATCAACATGATTCAAACACATACAATAAAGCCCCTAAACATTACCCAGACATCCTCCCTCACACCACTGTGGTAGTTTCAGAGAGCAGCAGGTGAAGCAGGAGACTGGAGACGTCAGAGCTCTGGAGATCTCCACTTGAGATCAGAGTCAGTCAGTCAGTATCACGGTCCATACACAAACTGCAGTTACTCACCCTGACCACTGGTAGGAGACAGAAAGCAGACACTATCTGTTCTGGTAATACAGTAATAACAATATGCTCCATTTGTAGATGTCTCTAATCAATTTATCAGTCCCCAATAAGCACTTATAACAGAAATAATGTCAGTGATTACACAGCTATCAGGTTTCTACACCACATCCCACAACATGTATTAATAAGTTTGATTGTTCAGGAAGACTATTTAAGCAATAAGGCCCGAGGAGGTGTGGTATATGGCCAATATACCACAGCTAAGGGAAGTTCTTCAGCACGTTGCAACGAGGAGTGCCTAGACAGAGCCCGTAGCCGTGGTATATTGGCCATATATCACAAACCAACAAGGAGCCTTACTGCTATTGTAAACTGGTTACCAACATAATTAGAGCAGTAAAAATAAATGTTGTGTCATACCCGTGATATACGGTCTGGTATACCACGGCTGTCAGCCAATCAGCATTCAGGGCTCAAACCACCCAGTTTATAATGACATATGAGACACTTTGCTTTGAGATTATATAACATGATTACAAACCACTTAAACGACCTAAGGTTCTGTCAAGGCATAACCTTTCTCCTGCCACGCCCAGCTAGAACCTTCCAGAACCTTCCCAGCCTTTGATTGGGCCCAGATGAGGCTCGTTTACCAATCAAGGCCATGATTGGCTGGAAAATCAGCCCAAACCTTTAAAATACTTCTGTTCACACAGATCCCTTCAACACCCAGTTGTTTTAAACAAGTGCAGAGGAGGATGAGGGGTTGATATTCTGTCAGATGGGAAGATGGAGGACAAGAAAAAAAGGAAACAAATTATGAATAAATATGGAGTGGGAGATTGTACTAACCTTCTAGAACATCTGGTGAAGGAGAAGATGATGGACAAGGAAAAAAGGAAACATGGAATATGTTTTGAGGAAATATGGAATGGAGGATCGCACAGAACTTTTGGAAAAGCTTGAGGAGGAAATGGAAAATGACGAGAGTGAGGATGAATTAAATGAAGTGGCAGGTGTAGTGATGACTGCTGAGAAGAAGTTGAGTGTAGAGGGAAGTAGTGAGGAAGGTGGGTGTTAAGTGCAAAAACAAGGATACGTGCTCCAGTAGTTCAGAGATGGAACTTGTTGAAAGTGAGGGTGAAGTACCTGCGGCGAGTATCGCCTAGTTTGGGCCTCCATCCCAAGTATGATAAGGATGATTTTACTGTTTTTGACTGATCCATATGTGGTGTCAGGTTGGGTGGAGGAGAGGTTGGGAACTGTTGAGCTGGTGAAGGTAACTCGGAGTGGACTCCTGATGATTTATTGTGTTTCCTCCGCCCAGAGGGAGAGGGCGCTCTGGATTACGAGATTAGGGACAAGAATTGTGATGTGATTTTCTCTGCGGAGCAGGGCCTCGTAGAAGGGAGTGATAACGGGGGTGGAAATAAGTGGAGGAGGAGCAGTTGAAATTGAGGATTCCTGGTGTCTGTGACGCCCGCCGTTTGGTGATGAGTAGATTCGGTGGGGAAACAGAAGACATTATCTGTCATGCTGAGGTTTGAAGCGGAGTCATTACCAGATAAAGTCAAGGTAGGAAGTGTCAGTTATCCCAGGAGAGCATATGTTCCGGAAAAATTACTATGTTTAAGGTGTCAAGGTTATAGGCATATTGTAGCAGTGTGTAAGAGGGAGATGCCTAGATGTGAGAAGTGTGCAGGAGGGATTGAGACAAATGAATGTGTGGTATCTTTGAAGAAAGTTGTGTGTGTTAGTTGTGGGGGTGTCCGGTGAGAGAAAGGCAGATTGAGGTTGCCAGGGTTAGAGAAGTACAGAAAGTGTTGTATGCTGTATTGAAGAGAGTGGTAGAGAAAGATGGGTACAGGGTGAGGGATCCTGAGAGGATTCCTGTGAGTAGGCAGAGAACAAGATAGAGTGATTGGAGGAATATGTGCTTCAGTAAGCATATATAGCCATGGTTGTTAATTGTATTGCAGAAATGGATCGAAAGTCACAGAAAATAGTGGTTGTGGTGGCAGCGGATTGCAAGGATTTACTGTAGAAGAGCTGCAGGGGGTGTTGAGTGGTAGTGATATGTCATCTCAGACCGTTGGTCTTGAGTAGGACTAGGTAGCGTTAAATAGTGGAATGGGTGGTGGATTTTTTAGAGAGGGCTAATAGTTGGTGGGGTCATTGTCCTTTTCCTTTTTCCCAATGCAGTATTATTGTATCAAATAATATAATGTTGGTAGGCCGTGAAGGGCCTCACACACCAGTACAGTAGGTGGCGGTGTATGCAACTTAAAGTTGGATGCGATCCGCCAACCAAATCCCCCCCCCAAAAAAGATCCCTTCAACTACAGTATCCCTGTGGGACCAAAAAAGTATGTTTGCATAGTGAGGACACTTTGCATTGGCAGCACATGCTTCAGTGCTCTGGGAGTGTTTATATCCCTGTGAGTTTAACACTTCATGACTGAGAGCTGTCCTTCATGACAACAGAACCCACAACAACCATGACATTTTTTACCATCCTCATTTGCACACTTGCATTCAACATCAAGGGTAAAAAAACATGTTCTACAGTATCATTGTATACTGAAAAGTAAACAGTGAGTAAACTGGACAGTTGTTGATATTGTTTTATTTATTCCTGGTGATGTATAATTACTAGTTTCTCTATGTTTCAGAATCCAGTGGACAGTACACTGTGACTCAGACTCCTGCAGTGAAAGCTGTTCTCCCAGGACAGCCAGTCTCTCTGAACTGTAAAACCAGCAGTAATGTGCATGACGCAGGAGGCTCTAATCCCCGTCTAGCCTGGTATCAACAGAAGCCTGGAGGAGCTCCTAAACTCCTTATTTACAATGCTAAAACACTTCAGTCTGGGACTCCATCTAGATTCAGTGGCAGTGGAACTCATAGTGACTTCACTCTGACCATCAGTGGAGTCCAGTCTGAAGATGCAGGAGATTACTACTGTCAGAGTTACCACAGTGGTCCAGTGTTCACACAGTGATACAGAGTTGTACAAAAACCTCCCTCAGTCAGACTGCACATTGACTGTACTGCTACAGCTGGGACCTACTGCAGGTGCTGAGGGGAGGAGATGATCCAGTATAATGACACAGTGTGTAGTAGAGCTGAACAACAATAGAGTCAAACTAGAGCTATGTCTAGAAGACCTTACATCATAACTGATCACTAAATGTTTCTGCTGATCATTTACTACATGTTGACTCTGTTGAGTAACTCAAGGAGAATCATCAACCAATCTGAATAGAGATGATACAATGATCAAAACCCTAAAGATGACCTGTGTTATGAATACACTCCTGGAAAGTGAGAGTCAGGGTGCTGCTCCAGCTGAACAGGCCATCCTTTTCCAGAACTCCAGGACTAGCTTCCTGCTTCTTGGTGGTCCCATCCACTTTCCAGCTCATGGTTTAGAACTACTGAATTTAAGCACCATATATAAAAACTGGACAAAACCCAAAGTGCAAAATAATAAAGTAATAATAAAGTACTCAGGAAATAGTAGGAGAGATTCCTCTCAGGAAAACAATCAACATTTACAATGAGAGACAAAGACAAATGACAGAGGGAGTATAAACAGTTATAGAGTGAGGATTGGAACCAGGTGTGTGTAATGATGACGAGACAAGTTCGGGGTTGATGAGTGAACGGTGTTGCAAGCTGCAGGTTTGTCAGCAGCTAAAAGGCCGGCGACGCCGATCGCCTGAGCTGGACAGGAGGGGGAGCCAAAGCGAAGGCTGGTGTGACAAACACTTTTTTGGTTACTACATGATTCCCGAATGTGTTATTTCATAGTTTTGATGTCTTCACTTTAAAAAAAAGTTAAAAAGTAAAAAATAAAGCTAAAACCTGGAATACAACAGGTGTAGTAGACCTTACAGTGAAATGCTTACCTATAGGCTCTAACCAATAGTGCATAAAAGATGTTAGGTGAACAATAGGTAAGTAAAGAAATAAAACAACAGTAAAAAGACAGGCTATATACAGTAGCGAGGCTATCAAAGTAGCGAGGCTACATACAGACACCGGTTAGTCAGGCTGATTGAGGTAGTATGTACATGTAGATATGGTTAAAGTGACTATGCATATATGATGAACAGAGATTAGCAGTAGTGTAAAAGAGAGATTAGCGGGTGGTGGGTGGTGGGTGGTGGGACACAATGCAGATAGCCCGGTTAGCCAATGTGCAGGAGCACTGTTTGGTCGGCCCAATTGAGGAAGTATGTACATGAATGTATAGTTAAAGTGACTATGCATATTTGATAAACAGAGAGTAGCAGCAGCGTAAAAATAAGTGTTTGGGGGGAACACAATGCAAATAGTCCAGGTAGCCATTTGATTACCTGTTCAGGAGTCTTATGGCTTGGGGGTAAAAACTGCTGAGAAGCCTTTTTGTCCTAGCCTTGGCACTCCGGTACCGCTTGCCATGTGGTAGTAGAGAGAACAGTCTATGACTTTGGTGGCTGTGGTCTTCAACATTTTTTAGGGCCTTCCTCTGACAGCGCCTGGTGTAGAGGTCCTGGATGGCAGGCAGCTTAGCCCCAGTGATGTACTGGACCATACGCACTACCCTCTGTAGTGCCTTGCGGTCAGAGGCCGAGCAATTGCTGTACCAGGCAGTGATGCAACCAGTCAGGATGCTCTCGATGTTGCAGCTGTAGAACCTGTTGAGGATCTCAAGACCCATGCCAAATCTTTTTAGTTTCCTGAGGGGGAATAGGCTTTGTCGTGCCCTTTGTTCTTGATGTGGACACCACGGAACTTGAAGCTCTCAACCTGCTTCACTTTTGCCCCGTCGATGAGAATGGGGGCGTGCTCGGTCCTCCTCATACTGTAGTCTACAATCATCTCCTTAGTCTTGGTTACGTTGAGGGATAGGTTGTTATTCTGGCACCACCCGACCAGGTCTCTGACCTCCTCCCTATAGGCTGTCTCGTCGTTGTTGGTGATCAGGCCTAGGACTGTTGTGTCGTCTGCAAACTTAATGATGGTGTTGGGGTTGTGCCATAGCAGGATTTCTTATAAGCTTCCGGATTTGAGTCCCGCACCTTGAAAGCGGCAGCTCTACCCTTTAGCTCAGTGTGAATGTTGCCTGTAATCCATGGCTTCTGGTTGGGGTATGTACGTACAGTCACTGTGGGGACGACGTCCTCGATGCACTTATTGATAAAGCCAGTGACTGATGTGGTGTACTCCTCAATGACTTCTCCGGAAGGTTGCCGAATAACTGGTGTCATAACTGATGTCGTCATGGGCGACCCTGCAGTTGTACACCTCTCCCTCTTCCCAGCATGCCTTGCTCAGGGTCAGGGAGCTGCTTCGGCTGTAGTGGCAGCCCTTCTCTTCCTCTGTGGTGGTCAGGACCCCCTCCTTCCCTCCTCCCCGTCCACATCCCAGCTCACCATCGCCCCCTGGGGGTGCTCAGCAGGCAGGCCAGTGTGGCCGAGCCCCCGGAGAGCTGCTCAGAGGACGGGGGGAGCAGAGACACTGTGGGCCTGACAGAGAGACCAGCTGGAGAGGAGAGAAAGAGAGAGAGAGGCAATACACACAAGATAAACAATTAGCTACAGTACCGAGAACAACCGACAACAACATAACAATCAATCTATAAAGATAAAGACAAAAAGAAACTCTGAAAATATTTTTAGACAAAACAATCCAGCAGATAAATGTATGTTATATTCATGCTCTACAGTTTAGCCCACCAAGACCAACAAAACACTAGGAGGGGGGTTTCCTGGACACAGATGAAGACTAGTACGAGACTAAAAAGAACATTCAATGAAGATTATCCAATGAGCTTGCTTTTAGTCCAGGACTAGGATGAATGTGTCCAGGAAACTGCCCCTAAGTCCACAAAGACTTAGGGGCAGTAAACAGATTCAAAATTAAGATTTACTATTCAGTGTCAAGGTCGGGGTTCAGACCCAGGGCCCCAAGCTTAATGATGAGCTTGGAGGGTACTATGGTGTTGACGGCTGAACAATAGTCAATTATCAGCATTCTTACATAGGTATTCCTCTTGTCCAGATGGGATAGGGCAGTGTGCATTGCGATGGTGATTGCAATGTCTGTGGATCTATCGGGGAGGTATGCAAACTGAAGTGGGTCTAGGGTGTCAGGTGTCAGGTGTCTAGGTGCTGAGGAAGAGACAGTGAACTGGAACACTGACTGAACTAAAATACACTGAGCTAAATATATCAGTGAAACTTAATCTGTCAATTAATTTACTGTCACCAAAGCATTCCTGAAGTGGTAACCCAAGTACTGTCACCAAAGCATTCCTGAAGTGGTAACCCATATACTGTCACCAAAGCATTCCTGAAGTGGTAACCCATATACTGTCACCAAAGCATTCCTGAAGTGGTAACCCATATACTGTCACCAAAGCATTCCTGAAGTGGTAACCCATATACTGTCACCAAAGCATTCCTGAAGTGGTAACCCATATACTGTCACCAAAGCATTCCTGAAGTGGTAACTCAAATACTGTCACCAAAGCATTCCTGAAGTGGTAACCCATCAGTGGCAGCACATACATTTTTATAAATGTCTAGGAATTATATAATCTATAGAAAGTCTTAACCACCTCTAACATTTTCCCCTAGTTCCTACAACGTTCACCCATTTCATAATTGATTATTCCACATCTGCTTTGAAAAATCCAATGCAAACATTTCATTATATGCAAGAATGTGCAATACATTGAATGGACTGCATAATTATGTGTGTAATAATAATGTCTCACATTGATTCAGAATAAATACCCCAGTCATGGCCTCCTGCTGAATAGTGCATTTTAAGCAAGATTTCAACCATATTTATTGATGTTATAAATTAGTAATAAAATCCATAAACCAGAGTAAAAAGACCCTCAAGTCTAAACATCACCTGAACCCTAAATTGATCGAAGATTGTCTATGTAGAAAGAAGTTAACTGGTCCCGTGTGGCTCAGTTGGTAGAGCATGGTGCTTGCTATGCAATGGTTGTGGGTTTGATCCCATGGGGGACCAGTATGAAAATGTATGCACTCACTACTGTAAATTGCTCTGGAGAAGAGCATCTGCTAAATGACTAAAATGTATCTGCTGCTGTGTCTCTTCACAGATCCCACAGTCAAGCTGATCTGTTTGCATAGAGGACACTTTGCATAGACAGCTCATGCTTCAGTGCTCTCTGAGTATTTATATCCCTGTGAGTTTAACACTTCATGACTGAGAGCTGTCCTTCATGTCAACAGAACCCACAACAACCATGACTTTTATCACCATCTTCATCTGGACACTGGCACTCTGCTTTCAAGGTCATAATTTTTTTGTTCTTCGTATTATAGGAAATTTAATTCAAGCTACATGGAAGAATCATATATATGGCTTTAATATGTACTGTATATTCAGAACCAAATATTATGTATTTTTTTAATAATTGTGTTTTTATGATATTTTTCAGAATCCAGAGGACAGTACACTGTGACTCAGACTCCTGCAGTGAAAGCTGTTCTCCCAGGAGACACAGTCTCTCTGAACTGTAAAACCAGCAGTAATGTGTATAACAATAACTATCTAGCCTGGTACCAACAGAAACCTGAAGGAGCTCCTAAACTCCTCATTTACTATACAAGCACCCTTCAGTCTGGGATTCCATCTAGATTCAGTGGCAGTGGATCTGGGAGTGACTTCATTCTGACCATCAGTGGAGTCCAGGCTGAAGATGCAGGAGATTACTACTGTCAGAGTTTAAACTGCAGTCCATGTGTGTTCACACAGTGATACAGAGCCGTACAAAAACCTCCCTCAGTCAGACTGCACAGTGACTCTACTGCTACAGCTGGGACCTACTGCAGGTGCTGAGGGGAAGACAGTGACATGGAACACTGATCAGTAGAGGAGGTCAACTTTGAAAATGGTTAGAAAGTATCATACAAATCACACGTTCTCCAATGTCGTCATAAACATCCTAATCTTCATCGTCATCATCATCATCATCATGGCTGTAACTTGTTATATTGGTCATGAACTGAAAGTGTATATAAAAGTTATTAGACATTTTGGAACACATTACCAGTCCATATGTAGAGTAAGATCTACTGATGTTAAATCAGCATCAGCCCCCCAAACCAAATCCCTACATGAGCTTCACAACCAATTATTGATGTGATCATCTTGCATGTATTAATGAGCTGTTAGATCTATGAATGAGACATGATGCTGGGCTCAAACAGAAAACACATTTATGGAGAGACAAACTACACACTATTATCGTAAAGTATGATATCCATTTTCTATGTTACAAATTCCACCATAGATGTCACCAGCAGCCTACCACCATGCATCCCACTGCTGGATTGCTTCTGAAGCAAAGCAGTGTTGGTCCTGGTCAGTCCCTGGATGGGAGACCAGATACTGCTGGAAGTGGTGTTGGAGGGCCAGTAGGAGGCACTCTTTCCTCAGGTCTAAAAACAATATCCCAATGCACCAGCGTAGTTGCCCTGTGTAGGGTGCCGTCTTTCGGATGGGACATTAAATGGGTGTCCTGACTCTCTGAGGTCATTAAAGATCCCATGGCACTTATCATAAGAGTAGAGGTGTTAACCCTGGTGTCCTGGCTAAATTCCCAAGCTGTCCCTTATACCATCACAGTCACCTAATAATCCCCAGCTTACAACTGGCTCATTCATCCCCCTCCTCTCCCCTGTAACTATTCCCCAGGTAGTTGCTGTAAATGAGAATGTGTTCTCAGTCAACATACGTGGTAAAAACATTTTTTTTTAAACCTGTCCACTCCCTCACATCTGGCCCAGTCCAGTGTATTTCACTCAGTGAAACTGTTCAACTGATGAAGTGATACATAGACAGGACAGGGTGGTTCTGCTTGTCCCAGAATAGAGCAGCACTGTCACCATATTAGAAATGAAACATTATAAACATAAACTAAAGCAAAAAAAGAAATATCCTCTCACTGTCAACTGTGTTAATTTTCAGCAAACTTAACATGTGTAAATATTTGTATGAACATAAGAAGATCCAACAACAGACATAAACTGAACAAGTTCCACAAACATGTCACTAACAGAAATTGAATAATGTGTCCCTGAACAAATGGGGGGTCAATATCAAAAGTAACAGTCAGTATCTGGTGTGGCCACCATCTGCATTAAGTACTGCAGTGCATCTCCTCCTCATGGACTGCACCAGATTTGCCAGTTCTTGCTGTGAGATGTTACCCCACTCTTCCACCAATGCACCTGCAAGTTCCCGGACATTTCTGGGGGGGAATGGCCCTAGCCCTCACCCTCCGATCCAAAATGTCCCAGACGTGCTCAATGTTCTGTTCAGTTCTGCCATGGCAGAACACTGACATTCCAGTCTTGCAGGAAATCACGCACAGAACGAGCCATATGGCTGGTGGCATTGTCATGCTGTAGGGTCATGCCAGGATGAGCCTGCAGGAAGGGTACCACATGAGGGAGGAGGATGTCTTCCCTGTAATGCACAGTGTTGAGATTGCCTGCAATCCGACCATCGCCCCTGGTGAGACGAAACCGCGACTTATCAGTGAAGAGCACTTTTTGCCAGTCCTGCCTGGTCCAGCGACGGTGGGTTTGTGCCCATAGGCAACGTTGTTGCTAGTGATGTCTGGTGAGGACCTGCCTTACAACAGGCCTACAAGCCCTCAGTCCAGCCTCTCTCAGCCTATTGCGGACAGTGTGAGCACTGATGGAGGGATTGTGCGTTCCTGGTGTAACTCATTGTAGAGTTGTAGAGTTACACCAGGAACAGCAGCGTTGCAGTTCTTGACACGAACCAGTGCCCCTGGCACCTACTATTATACCCTGTTCAAAGGAACTAGCATCTTTGTGACACCCAGCATCATAACCATGTCATATGTCATAACAGCTGACATAACAGCTGACATAACTTGTCATAACCTGTCATAATTGGTAATAACACTGTCATGACCCATATATTTACACCTGTTGTGACATATATTGCAATATTTCATCGCTGGTTATGACACCTACATAAGAGTTTGTTTTGTTTCGTAAATCCTTTGTTGTTGTTGTAATGAATGCTTTACAGTCATGTTTTGTTTTCTTTGTATTTTAAATAACTTGTAGGAAATAACATTACATTTTGTGACTATCATGAAGCATTATGCCCATCCTGTGTCACTTTACTTGGACTAAGAAAATACACTTTATGACACTGTCAAGAAGCATTATGACCATCATAATCTTATAAGCCAGATAGGCTTATGACAAACATGCCCTTATATCAGTCATCAGTCAAAAAGAGGGTGTCTTGTCCTGCTCCTGAAATCTGCTCCTGCACACATCCCGGTCAACAGCAACAGAGCATTTGGTACAGTAGCTGCATGTCTGACATCAATTTCAGAAAATGTTATATAACATAAACATACTGTTGACAAGTAGGCTATGGTGTAATGGAATGTTTTGCCTTGTGTGGTAGGTTGTGTGGGTTTCAACACTCTTGTGTAGGTGTCATAACCAGCCATAAAATACAGCAATATAAATGTCACAAGAGGTCAAAATATATGTGTCATGACAGTGTTATGACTATATTATGACAGATTATTACAAGTTATGTCAGCTGTTATGACATGGTTATGACTGTGTCATAGTGTTAAGTAAAGTGTTACAACACAATCCATGTCTCTAGCCTTAAATTCCTTGTTTAACCTGTCTCCCCCCCTTCATCTACATCGATGGAAGTGGATTTAACAAGTAACATAAATAAGGGAAAAATAGCTTTCACCTGGTCAGTCTATGTAATGGAAAGAGCATGTGTTCCTAATGTTTTGTACACTCAGGGTATATAAGTAATGATGACAATATGTCAATTCATACACCGTCATGTTAAATCATTCCTGAAGTAATAACAGCCAAGTCTTCCTATGCTGAATTAGTTCATATGCAAATATTGCCTCAAAATGTCACACAATATTTTGAATGGACTCCATCTGTGTTAAATAAGTGTCTCACATCATTTCAGAAAAAAGCACATTCTCTGTAAGGTCCTTTCGTCGAAGAGTTAATTCCAAGTAAAAATCAACACATCAGAGTATGAGAGATTTTAAAAACAAGTTATCATCCAATAGGCTTTGATTAAATTTCCAATATCCTCGGCCACGTGGAAATTCTATAACAGTATTATACACTGCTCAAAAAAATAAAGGGAACACTTAAACAACACAATGTAACTCCAAGTCAATCACACTTCTGTGAAATCAAACTGTCCACTTAGGAAGCAACACTGATTGACAATAAATTTCACATGCTGTTGTGCAAATGGAATAGACAACAGGTGGAAATTATAGGCAATTAGCAAGACACCCCCAATAAAGGAGTGGTTCTGCAGGTGGTGACCACAGACCAATTCTCAGTTCCTATGCTTCCTGACTGATGTTTTGGTCACTTTTGAATGCTGGCGGTGCTTTCACTCCAGTGGTAGCATGAGACGGAGTCTACAACCAACACAAGTGGCTCAGGTAGTGCAGCTCATCCAGGGTGGCACATCAATGCGAGCTGTGGCAAGAAGGTTTGCTGTGTCTGTCAGCGTAGTGTCCAGAGCATGGAGGCGCTACCAGGAGACAGGCCAGTACATCAGGAGACGTGGAGGAGGCCGTAGGAGGGTAACAACCCAGCAGCAGGACCGCTACCTCCGCCTTTGTGCAAGGAGGTGCAGGAGGAGCACTGCCAGAGCCCTGCAAATTGACCTCCAGCAGGCCACAAATGTGCATGTGTCTGCTCAAAGGGTCAGAAACAGACTCCATGAGGGTGGTATGAGGGCCCGACGTCCACAGGTGGGGGTTGTGCTTACAGCCCAACACCATGCAGGACGTTTGGCATTTGCCAGAGAACACCAAGATTGGCAAATTCGCCACTGGCGCCCTGTGCTCTTCACAGATGAAAGCAGGTTCACACGCACATGTGACAGACGTGACAGAGTCTGGAGACGCCGTGGAGAACGTTCTGCTGCCTGCAACATCCTCCAGCATGACCGGTTTGGCGGTGGGTCAGTCATGGTGTGGGGTGGCATTTCTTTGGGGGGCCGCACAGCCCTCCATGTGCTCGCCAGAGGTAGCCTGACTGCCATTAGGTACCGAGATGAGATCCTCAGACCCCTTGTGAGACCATATGCTGGTGCGGTTGGCCCTGGGTTCCTCCTAATGCAAGACAATGCTAGACCTCATGTGGCTGGAGTGTGTCAGCAGTTCCTACAAGAGGAAGGCATTGATGCTATGGACTGGCCCGCCCGTTCCCCAGACCTGAATCCAATTGAGCACATCTGGGACATCATGTCTCACTCCATCCACCAACACCACATTGCACCACAGACTGTCCAGGAGTTGGAGGATGCTTTAGTCCAGGTCTGGGAGGAGATCCCTCAGGAGACCATCCGCCACCTCATCAGGAGCATGCCCAGGCGTTGTAGGGAGGTCATACAGGCACGTGGAGGCCACACACACTACTGAGCCTCATTTTGACTTGTTTTAAGGACATTACATAAAAGTTGGATCAGCCTGTAGTGTGGTTTTCCACTTTAATTTTGAGTGTGACTCCAAATCCAGACCTCCATGGGTTGATACATTTGATTTCCATTGATAATCTTTGTGTGATTTTGTTGTCAGCACATTCAACTATGTAAAGAAAAAAGTATTTAATAAGAATATTTCATTCATTCATATCTAGGATGTGTTATTTTAGTGTTCCCTTTATTTTTTCGAGCAGTGTATATGCCAATTATGTGATGTCTGACCGCATTCTGTCCCCTGTCAACACTTTTTAAACATTTGTGCCACGGTTGTCGTAAGAACGGGACCAAGGCGCAGCGGATGTTGAGTTCCACATATTTATTTCCAAGTGAAACTTCAGCAAAACAAAAATAGACCAATAAACGAACAACTAAACGTGACTACGTGGTGCACATGCACAAAACAATATCCCACAAACACAGGTGGGAGAAATATCTACTAAATATGAACCCCAATTAGAGACAACGATTACCAGCTGCCTCTAATTGGGAATCATACAAACCACCAACATAGAAAATATCAACTAGAACACAACATAGATATTATAAACTAGAATACCCCCTAGTCACGCCCTGACCTACTACACCATAGAGAAACAAGGGCTCTCTATGGTCAGGGCGTGACAATTTGATGTCAGAGAGAATTACATAACAAAGTAATCAAGACGACTAGCTTGATTGAGCCTGACAAATGAGGCTCCATTGAGCCTGACAAAAAACAACACAGTTACACATGGGATAAACAAATGTACAGTCAATAACACAATATAAAAATCTATGTACAGTGTGTGCATATAAAGTAAAATTATGGTAGGTAAGGCAAAAAATAAGCCATAGTGGCGAAATAATTACAATTGAGCATTAACACTGGAGTGATTGATGTGCAGATGATGATGTGCAAGTAGAGATATTGGGGTGCAAAAGAGGAAAACAATAAATAACAATATGGGGATGAGGTAGTTGGGTGGGCTATTTACAGATGCGCTGTTTAAGCTGATGCTTAAAGTTAGAGGGAGATATAAGTCTCCAGCTTCAGTGATTTTTGCAATTCGTTCCAGTCATTGGCAGCAGAGAACTGGAAGGAGAGGCAGCCAAAGTAGGTGTTGGCTTTGGGGATGACCAGTGAAATATTCCTGCTGGAGCGCGTGCTACGGGTGGGTGTTGCTATGGTGACCAGTGAGCTGAGATAAGGCGGGGTTTTACCGAGCAAAGACTTATAGATGACCTGGACCCAGTGGGTTTGGCGACGAATATGTAGGGAGGGCCAGCCAACAAGAGCATACAGGTCGCAGTGGTGGATAGTATATGGGGTTTTGGTGACAAAACGGATGGCACTGAGATCGACTACATCCAATTTGCTAAATTGAGTAGAGTGTTGGAGGCTATTTTGTAAACGACATCGCCAAAGTCAAGGATCGGTAGGATAGTCAGTTTTACGAGGGTATGTTGGGCAGCATGAGTGAAGGAGGCTTTGTTGCCAAATAGGAAGCCGATTCTAGATTTAATTTTGGATTGGAGATGCTTAATGTGAGACTGGAAGGAGAGTTTACAGTTTAACCAGACACCTAGGTATTTGTAGTTGTCCACATATTCTAAGTCAGAACCGTCCAGAGTAATGATGCTGGTTGGGCGGGCAGCAATCTGTTGAAGAGCATGCATTTAGTTTTACTTGCATTTAAGAGCAGTTGGAGGCCACAGAAGGAGGGTTGTATGGCATTGAAGCTCGTTTGGAGGTTTGTTAACTTCTCTAGGATATGGGGCAGCATTTTCACGTTTGGATGAAAAGCATACCCAAATTCAACTGCCAGCTACTCATCCCCAGAAGATAAGACAGGCATATTATTAGTATATTTGGATAGAAAACACTCTGAAGTTTCTGTTTGAATCATGTCTGTGAGTATAACAGAACATATTTAGCATGCGAAACCCCGAGGACAAACCGTTCAGATTTATTTTTATTTTTAGGTCACTTTTCATTGGGCATCCAGATTTCTAAGGGACCTTCTTGCAGTTCCTACCGCTTCCACTGGATGTCACCAGTCTTTAGAAATTGGTTGAGGTTTATCCTTTGAGAAATGAAGAAGTAGCCATGTTCAGAATGAGGCTCCAGTGAAGTGTACTGTTAGATAGAGGGGCGTGACCAGAAAGCTAGCTACAGTTTGTTTTAATCCTGTATTGAACACAGATCATCCCGTCTTCAATTTTATCGATTATTTACATTAAAAAATACCTAAAGTTGTATTACAAAAGTAGTTTGAAATGTTTTGGCAAAGTTTACAGGTAACTTTTGAGATATTTGTAGTCACGTTTCGCAAGTTGGAACAGGTGTTTTTCTGGATCAAACGCGCCAAATAAATGGACATTTTGGATATATATCGACGGAATTAATCGAACAAAAGGACCATTTGTGATGTTTATGGGACATATTGGAGGGCCAACAACAGAAGCTCGTCAAAGGTAAGGCATGAATTATATTTTTATTTATGCGTTTTGTGTCGCGCCTGCAGGGTTGAAATATGCTTCTCTCTCTTTGTTTACTATGGTGCTATCTTCAGATAATAGCATCTATTGCTTTCGCCGAAAAGTCTATTTGAATTCTGACATATTGGCTGGATTCACAACAAGTGTAGGTTTAATTTGGTATCTTTCATGTGTGATTTAACCTCTCTGGCGCAGGCGTTCCTCTAGCGACCCACCTCGACAACATCCAGTGAAATTGCAGAGAGCCAAATTCAAAATACAGAAGTACTCATTATAGACATTCATAAACGATACAAGTGTTATACATCCGTTTAAAGATTAACATCTTGTTAATCCAGCCACTGTGTCAGATTTCAAAATGGCTTTACGATGAAAGCATACCATGCAATTATCTGAGGACAGCGCCCCGCTTACAAAAGCATACAAACATTTTCAAGCCAAGTAGAGGAGTCACGAAAGTCAGAAATAGCAATAAAATTAATCACTTACCTTTGATTAGCTTCATCTGGTTGCAGTCACAAGAGTTCTTGTTACACAATAAATGTTTGTTTTGTTCGATAAAGTTCCTCTTTATGTCCCAAAAACTCTGTTTTGTTGCTGTGTTTTGTTCAGTTATCCACTGGCTCAATGGCAGTCACAACATGCAGACGAATACATCCTAATAATACCAGTAAAGTACGTTGACACATGTCAAACGATGTTTATAATTAATCCTCAGGTTGTCTATTGTCTAAATAATCGATCATATTTCAACCGGACAATAGCGTCTTCAATAGAAAGGAAAAACAACGAACAGTGCACTTTTGGTCAAGCGCACAAAGGAGCTCTACTTCATTCTGCATGCCACTTACAATATGGTCTCATTCTTCCTCGTTTTTAAGAATACAAGCCTGAAACAATGTCTAAAGACTGTTGACATCTAGTGGAAGCCATAGGAACTGCGAACTGGGTCCTAACCCAACACATACTGTATAGGCAGGCAGTTGAAAACTACACACATCAAAAATATCCCACTTCCTGGATGAATTTTCCTCAGGTTTTCGCCTGCCATATCAGTTCTGTTATACTCACAGACATTATTTTAACAGTTTTGGAAACTTTAGAGTGTTTTCTATATCCTAGCATATCCTAGCTTCTGGGCCTAAGTAACAGGCAGTTTACTTTCAGCACGCTTCTCATCCAGATGTCAAAATACTGCCCCCAAGCCATAACAAGTTAACTTGTCTTTCGAAGACTTTAGAAAGGTAGGGCAGGATGGATGTAGGTCTGTAACAGTTTGGGTCTACAGTGTCTCCCCCTTTCAAGAGGGTGATGACCGCTGCAACTTTACAATCTTTAGGGATCTCAGACGATACGAAAAAAGAGGTTGAACAGCCTAGAAATAGGGGTTGCATCAATTTCTGAGGATAATTTTAGAAAGAAAGGGTCCAAAATGTCTAGCCCAGCTGATTTGTAGGGGTCCAGATTTTGCAGCACTTTCAGAACATCAGCTCTCTGGATTTGGGGGGGGGCTTCAGCAAGTTGCTGCGGGGGTTGCAGAGCTGTTGGCCGGGGTAGGGTTAGCCAGGTGGAAAACATGGCCAGCTGTAGAAAAATGCTTATTGAAATTCTTGATTATCGTAGATTTATCGGTGGTGACAGTGTTTCCTAGCCTCAGTGCAGTGGGCAGCTGGGAGGAGGTGCTCTTATTCTCCATGGACTTTAGTGTCCCAAAACTTTTTGGAATTGGTGCTACAGGATGCAAATTTCAGTTTGAAAAATCTAGCCTTTGCTTTCCTAACTGCCTGTGTATATTAGTTCCTGACTTCCCTGAAAAGTTCCATATCGCGGGGGCTATTCGATGCTAATGCAGTATGCCACAGGATGTTTTTGTGCTGGTCAAGGGCAGTCAAGTCTGGAGTGAACCAAGGGCTATATCTGTTCTTAGTTCTACATTTATTGAATGGGGCATGCTTATTTAAGATGGTGAGGAAAGCACTTTTGAAGAACAACCAGGCATTCTCTACTTACGGGATGAGGTCAGTATCCTTCCAGGTCGATTAGAAAGGCCTGCTCGCTGACTTGTTTTAGGGAGCGTTCGACAGTGATGATGGGTGGTTGTTTGACTGCAGACCCATTACGGATTCAGGCAATGAGGCAGTGATCTCTGAGATCCTGGTTGAAGACCGCAGGGGTGTATTTGGAGAGCAAGTTGGTCAGGATGATATCTATGAGGGTGCCCATGTTTACGGATTTAGGGTTGTACCTGGTTGGTTCCTTGATAATTTATGTGAGATTGAGGGCATCTAGCTTAGATTGTAGGATGGCTGGGGTGTTAAGCATATCCCAGTTTAGGTCAGCTAACAGTACGAACTCTGAAGATAGATGGGGGGTAATCAATTCACATATGGTGTCCAGGGCACAGCTGGGGGCTGAGGGGGGTCTATAACAAGCGGCAACATTGAGAGACTTATTTCTGGAAAGGTGGATTTTTAAAAGTAGAAGCTCAAACTGTTTGAGCACAGACCTGGATAGTATGACAGAACTCTGCAGGCTGTCTTTGCAGTAGATTGCAACTCCGCCCCCTTTGGCAGTTCTATCCTGACGGAAAATGTTGTAGTTGGGGATGGAAATGTCAGAATTTCAGAATTAAACAAACTTAGGGAGGTGGCTTCTGATGTTAACATGCATGAAACCAAGGCTTTTACGGTTACAGAAGTCAACAAATGGGGAATAGGTGTAGTACTTGGGGCTACAGGGCCTGGGTTAACCTCTACATCACCAGAGGAACAGAGGAGGAGTAGGATGAGGGTACGGCTAAAGGCTATAAGAACTGGTCGTCTAGTGCGTTGGGGACAGAATAAAAGGAGCAGATTGTGGGTGTGGTAGGATAGATTCAGGGCATAATGTACAGACAAGGGTATGGTAGGGTGCGAGTACAGTGGAGGTAAATCTAGGCATTGAGTGACGATGAGAAAGGTTGCATCTCTGGAGGCGCCATTTAAGCTAGGTGAGGTCTCCGCATGTGTGGGGGGTGGGACAAAGGAGCTACAGTGGGGAGAATAAGTATTTGATACACTGCCAATTTTGCTGATTTTTCTACTTACAAAGTATGTAGAGGTCTGTAATTTTTATCATAGGTACACTTCAACTTTGAGAGACGGAATCTAAAACAAAAATCCAGAAAATCACATTGTATGATTTTTAAGTAATTCATTTGCATTTTATTGCATGACATAAGTATTTGATACATCAGAAAAGCAGAACTTAATATTTGTAACAGAAACCTTTGTTTGCAATTACAGAGATCATATGTTTCCTGTAGTTCTTGACCAGGTTTGCACACACTGCAGCAGGGATTTTGGCCCACTCCTCCATACAGACCTTCTCCAGATCCTTCAGGTTTCGGGGCTGTCGCTGGGCAATACGGACTTTCAGCTCCCTCCAAAGATAGTCTATTGGATTCAGGTCTGGAGACTGGCTAGGCCACTCCAGGACCTTGAGATGCTTCTTACGGAGCCACTCCTTAGTTGCCCTGGCTGTGTGTTTTTTTGGTCGTTGTCATGCTGGAAGACCCAGCCACGACCCATCTTCAATGCTCTTACGGAGGGAAGGAGGTTGTTGGCCAAGATCTCGCGATACATGGCCCCATCCATCCTCCCCTCAATACGGTGCAGTCGTCCTGTCCCCTTTGCAGAAAAGCATCCCCAAAGAATCAATTGGGATTGCTTGGAATATCATAAGAATATCATAAGAGTAACCAGTAGAACAAATGTTAGAGTACATTCACATTTCCCTTGTGATTGAAGTCACCTGGACTCAATCAACTTTGTCATTACCTCCCCTATATCTGTCTGGTTCCCCACTCTATTCCTTGCTGCAGCATTAATTGTCATATGTCCTTGTTTACCCGTGTGCTGATGCTGTTCCTGTTTTGTTTCCCGTCTGTTCCTTACTAAATGTAAACTCCCCGTACCTGCTTCTCATCTCCAGCGTCAGTCCTTAAAAATACCAAGGATGCCATCAGCTTAGAGCATACATTTAGAAAGTTCACAACACATTTTATACTCTTCCCTTGTAGGCGTCACCTCCCCAGCTATACATTTTATGACCCCAATGAGTTTCCCTCCTTTCCCCTGTGGAATGTCCATGGTCCTCTCTTTGTTTAGCTATCCTGCTAGACCCTGCTCTCTGATCCTAGGCAATTTCTTTGTATCTGAATAGGTCAACCTTTCTAAATTAGCATACACACAGTTTCATGACCTCAACTCCATTAATAGTCACAGTAATCATTCACTTAACAGGATACAAACTACAGTTTAACTTGAAACATGTTACATTTTAATAGAATCCATCATCCCCAACAGATTGTCTGGAGCCCCACAACAAGTAGCCACGAGAATTCTGGAAGCACAGACACCTACTTTTTGCTTAATAATATGTTATTTTTAGATAACACGTTGAGATACCAGTTGAAACAAATTCTGTTTTCAGCACTGATGGTGTTCGTTGTTCCTAGGAAGACCATTTGCATAGAGAGGACACTTTGCATTAACATGACATGCATCAGTGCTCTGGGAGTGTTTATATCCCTGTGAGTTTAATACTTCACGACTAAGAGCTGTCCTTCATGACAACAGATCCCACAACAACCATGACTTTTATCACCATCTTCATCTGGACACTTGCTTTCTGGATTCAAGGTGATGATTGTATTTGCTTGGTTTTATGTTAAACTCTTTTGGTTCACTGAAATATTATATGATTTACACAATAAGATGTGTGAAAGGATTAAAGGAGGTACTTGCTAATTGTTTGATGTCTTTTTTTCAGAATCCAGAGGGCAGTACACTTTGACTCAGACTCCTGCTGTGAAAGCTAGCACTGATCCAGTTGGGAATTGTGGTGATTCAGGGAAACAGTGTCTAGCTTGGTACCAACAGAAACCTGGAGCAGCTCCTAAACTCCTCATTTACTATGCAAGCACCCTACAGTCTGGGACTCCATCTAGATTCAGTGGCAGTGGATCTGGGAGTGACTTCACTCTGACCATCAGTGCAGTCCGGGCTGAAGATGCAGGAGATTACTGCTGTCAGAGTTACCACAGTGGTGGAGTGTTCACACAGTGATATAGAGTCTGACAAAAACCTCCCTCAGTCAGACTGCACAGTGACTGTACTGCTACAGCTGGGACCTACTGCAGGTGCTGAGGGGAGGAGATGATCCAGTACAATGACACAGTGTGTAGTAGAGCTGAACAACAATAGAGTCAAACTAGAGCTGTGTCTAGAAGACCTTAGATCATAACTGATCACTAAATGTTCCACTTGATCATTAACTACATGTTGACTCTGTTGAGTAACTCAAGGAAAACCACCAACCAATCTGAGTAGAGATGATGTACAATGGTTAAAGTTGGAATCCGTAGCGGTGAAACTTTCAAGTTCGTTTGCAACATTACAACAACAAAGACTTTACTTCAAACATCCAACACTGTTTTTTTCCCTTGGACAGCATTGCATGAGTGATAGAACAGCAGAGTATGTTCAAAGATAATCTTTTACCATGATGCAGGATGGTCCTGGCCCCGTTTATAAAAACAAACAAAAACAATAACATATGCGCCTGGGGTGACTAGTGGCAGTTTCACCCTATTCGATCTCAGCTTTAAAACCCCTCAGGATTGTATTTTGAATAGCTAGAATTTAATCAACATGATTCAAACACATACAATAAAGCCCCTAAACATTACCCAGACATCCTCCCTCACACCACTGTGGTAGTTTCAGAGAGCAGCAGGTGAAGCAGGAGATCGGAGACATCAGAGCTCTGGAGATCTTCCCACTTAGAACAGTCAGTCAGCAGCATCACACAGTCCACACACAGACTGCAGTTACTCACCCTGACCAACTGAGGAAGACAGAAAGCAGATACTATCTTGTCTAATAACACAGTGATAACAATATGTTCCATTTGTAGATGTCTATAATCAATATATCAGTGGAGTCCAGGCTGAAGATGCAGGAGATTACTACTGTCAGAGTTACCACAATGGTCCAGTATTCACACAGTGATAAAGAGCAGTACAAAAACCTCCCTCAGTTAGACTGCACAGTGACTGTACTGCTACAGCTGGGACCTACTGTAGAGGAGATCAACTCTGGCATTTGACAATGTGATTAGAAAGCGATAATTCAGACAAAATGATCTCTGTTATCATTATCATTATCATCATCATCAGTATCCTGATTAAATTACAGATGAATATTGCTATATTGTCATGACACCTCAGTGTAAATATAAAAAGTAACCCCACCGAGTCGCAGAAGTCCCAAAAATGTGAAACATTTCAGCCTCCACTTCCCCCCGTGTATGAAAGAAAAAGATGTGGAGCTCAGACATTAGACACGTGTCAGTAACTGTCAATGCCTGTCTCTAGTAATACCCATCTTATGTAATCTATTAAATGGTGGGTTATTCAGTGTAAGAAAGTCCCCTTCCTTGAATCCACCTCAGAGGTTACAGTAAATATAGTCCACCCACTCATATCTGGCCCAGTCCAGGCAGTGAAACTGAAACTAGATTGGTAGCAGTGGGAGTGAAACAGATTTGCATAGACATGACTGGGTGGTTCTGCGTGTCCCAGAATAGAGCAGCACTGTCACCAGATGTTCATTCTGTTTCCAGGGGCTTGGAGGTAGAGAAGACCCCCACATTGTTGAAAACCATAGCAAAAACATTGAATTTAGTAAAATCATATTAGGAATGAAACATGATAAATATATATGTTATGGAAAGTAACTGTTTGGCAGTGTGAGTTCTGAGAGCAGATCTTACATGTTTATTATCAAATATCACATATTTTTCTCCATGGTATTGGAGCTACAGTATAACAGGATCATTCAGTTGTACAAATGATTGCAGAGTATTTGTTGTATCATATGCCTTTTTATTTTTTGTTTGAAATCATGAGAGTAGCTATATGCTGAAATTATAAATGAAGCTGATTGATCTAAATTAGAATAAAATGTGCTGCATATTCATGAGATAGTGATCACTGGAATCATGATTAAATGAAGTATTGGGGTTATTTTTCAATCAAAACAATCTTTATCTCAGGCAAGAAGACATGAACAACTGAGTCTCAAAATAGTTAATTTATCACACAGCACTCCTGATATTATTCACTATTATACTGTAACATTCAGCTGTAAAACACAACTGTTTCCTTCACTTGCACCATGTGGGGACTCTCTATCCCCTTACAATGGCTTCTAGACACTACAGGGACTTCTCCGGAAGGTGGCCGAATCACTTGTGTCATCATGAGCAACCCTGCAGGTGTACACCTCTTCCAAGCGTGCCTTGCTCAGGGTCAGGGTGCTGCTGTCGCTATAGCGGCCACCCTTCTCTTCTCTGTGGTGGTCAGGACCCCCTCCTTCACCTCCGCTCCGTCCACCTCCCAGCTCACCATCGCCCCCTGGGGGGAGTAGCCACTCATCAGGCAGGCCAGTGTGGCTAAGCCCCCAGAGAGCTGCTCAGAGGACAGGGGGTGCAGAGACACTGGGCCTGGCAGAGGGACCAGCTGGAGAAGAGGAGAGATGAGAGAGAAGGGTCAGTTAGTACTACTCCTTGATGGAATATATTAGGAGAGGAGATGAGAGGATATGAGAGAGGGAGAGAGAGAGAGAGAGAGAGAGAGAGAGAGGAGGTGAGGAGAGGCAATACACACAGGATTAACAATTAGATACAGTACAGAGAACAACTGACAACAACATAACAATGAATCTATAAAGATAAAGGCAAAAAGATACTGAAAATATTTTTGGACAAAACAATCCATCAGATAAATGTATGTTATATTCATGCTCTACAGTTTAGCCCACCAAGAGCAACAAAACACTAGGAGGGGGTTTCCTGGACACAGATGAAGACTAGTACGAGACTAAAAAGAACATTCAATGAAGATTATCCACTGAGCTTGCTTTTAGTCCAGGACTAGGATGAATGTGTCTGGCAAATGGCCCCTATTTCTACAGAGACATGCAGTAAACAGATATCACATATTCAGATTTCATAATCAGGTTTACTATTCACTGTGTAAATCTCCATATCAGTTTTGTCAAATTTACTCTGAGACACAAGCCAAAATGACCTCAAAATACTATTCAAAACTGTAGATGAGGTTAACCTTTAAACAACGTCAGCGTTAACGTCTACCATGAATACAATTCAAAGTGTTGCTTATCTTATAGAAATAGTAGTTGCTACATTTAGACAGAAAAATTAGCTGACATGCAATACCGTATTTCAAAATGTGCTCTTTTTAAATCACATGTTAGAATACTTAATAATTTTATTGCCAAATAAACTTGGTGGTATGTGAACAATTCTTTCACTTTGGTGACTCTGCCCTCTACCAATCTGTCCACAGAAATCTCTAAAAAGATATAGCCTAAGAGTCTTTCCTCTGGAGAAGATGATAACATCTCATAACGTTGTTCAATAGCATGATTACATGTTGTTTTATGATAGAATACAAAAATGTACTTACTTTTCAGCACAAGTTTTGTGCCGCTTCCAAAAGTCCACCACAGTGATTCATGCTGGTGAAGTCGCCATACAAAAACCTCCTTCACACAAGACTGAGCACCTACACACAGAACACTCTCAGTACCACCCTAATAGTTCTGAAATACTAGAATAATATAATAAAGACTTATAGTACTGAAGCACTAGAATAATACAATAGGGATTGATAGTACTGAAGTACCAGTATAATACAATAGGGACTGATAGTACTGAAGTACCAGTATAATACAATAGGGACTGATAGTACTGAAGTACCAGTATAATACAATAGGGACTGATAGTACTGAAGTACCAGTATAATACAATAGGAACTGATAGTACTGAAGTACTAGTATAATACAATAGGGACTGATAGTACTGAAGTACTCATATAATACAATAGGTACCGATAGTACTGAAGTACTTGTATAATACAATAGGGACTGATTGTACTGAAGTACTCGTATAATACAATAGGGATTGATAGTCCTGGGTTAGGAGTATAATCTTCATCTTGGATCACTGATTTACAGTATAAGGTATTTACAACATTATAAAATAGTCTGTGTCTGTATAATCTGTAAATAGTTACATGGTTAACAGTTATGAATGTGGGGCCTTAACAGGAATATTATTTACATAAAACCCTTTGCATTGGCAGCACATGCTTCAGTGCTCTGGGAGTGTTTATATCCCTGTGAGTTTAACACTTCATGACTGAGAGCTGTCCTTCATGACAACAGAACCCACAACAACCATGACATTTTTTACCATCCTCATTTGCACACTTGCATTCAACATCAAGGGTAAAAAAACATGTTCTACAGTATCATTGTATACTGAAAAGTAAACAGTGAGTAAACTGGACAGTTGTTGATATTGTTTTATTTATTCCTGGTGATGTATAATTACTAGTTTCTCTATGTTTCAGAATCCAGAGGACAGTACACTGTGACTCAGACTCCTGCTGTGAAAGCTGTTCTCCCAGGACAGCCAGTCTCTCTGAACTGTAAAACCAGCAGTAATGTGAATGGCGCAGGAGGCTCTTATCCCCGTCTAGCCTGGTATCAACAGAAGCCTGGAGGAGCTCCTAAACTCCTTATTTACAATGCTAAAACACTTCAGTCTGGGACTCCATCTAGATTCAGTGGCAGTGGAACTCATAGTGACTTCACTCTGACCATCAGTGGAGTCCAGGCTGAAGATGCAGGAGATTACTACTGTCAGAGTTACCACAGTGGTGGAGTGTTCACACAGTGATACAGAGCCGTACAAAAACCTCCCTCAGTCAGACTGCACAGTGACTGTACTGCTACAGCTGGGACCTACTGCAGGTGCTGAGGAGGGAGAGACAGAGACATAGAACACTGACTGAACTAAAATACACTGAGCTAAATATATCAGTGATGCTGACAATATGTCAAGTATTCCACCGTCATGTTAAATCATTCCTGAACTGACAACACCCATAGGTCCAGACGAAATACATAGTCCTTCCCTTTTGCTATGGCCAACAAAAATGTAATTAACATTCCAGACAATCCGTTGAATGGACTCTAGCTATGTCAAATAATATCTCACATTATTTCGTGAATAAATATCCCAAGGTCCCCCAGTCAGGTAGTGAGTTTCAAGGAAAGATTCAACCTTATTTACTGAGATGATAAAACATGATTATAACCCATTAAAACAACTTGAGGTTCTGTCATACAAGAGACAGTGACATGGAACACTGGTGTTGTGAAGTCAACTTTGAACATCATTCATAGAAAGCATCATTCAGATCACATGTTCCCATCATCACCATCATAATCATAATCATCACCATCATCATCATCATCATCACCATCATCATCATCATCATCATCATTATCATCATTGTTATGCACCTACAAGTTATTTGAACTTCTGAAATACCCACAATACCACTCCAATATGCAAAAGAAAATGTAAAGAGAAAGAAGGTGATGTTACATCAGCATCAGACTCCCTAGATACAATCCCCATACGCACCTTACAACCATAACTATTTTGAATAGCAGGTTACTGACGGTTAGATCTATGGATAAGACACAATGCTGGGTTCAGGCATTAGACATATCTACATTATGTATAATATCCATTTTATCTGTCATAGATTACATGGTGGAATATCTGTTATTGTACCCTCCCTGAATCCACCATAGAGGTTCAAACTAGTCCACTCCCTCACATCTTGCCCAGTCCAGGTTACTTCAGGCAGTGAAACTGTTCAACTGCTAGACTGGTAGCTGTAGGAGCGAAACTGAGATTTGCATAGACAGGGCTGGTTGGTTCTGCTTGTTCCAGAATAGAGCAGTACTGTCACCAGATGTTCACTCTGTTCCCAGGGGATTGGAGGTAGAGAAGACCAGAGGAAAAATAATGGAGAAGTGTAGACTACACATTGTTGAAAGCCATTGCAAAAACATCTAATTTAATAAAATCATATTAGGAATTCAACATGATAAATATATATGTTATGGAAAGGAACTGTTTAGCGGTGTGAGTTCTAAGAGCAGATCTTAGAGGTGTATTGTTTATTATTGCTACATAAGCTTGGTGGTATTCTCTCACTTTGGTGACTCTGTCCATAGAAATGTCTAAAAAGATATAGCCTGAAAGTCTTTCCTCTGGAGAAGATGATAACATCTCATAATGTTGTTCAATAGATTACATTTTTTAATGAGAGAATATATACCTAATTTTCAGCACCAGTTTTGTGCCACTTCCAAAAGTCCACCTCAAGGATTCATTCTGGTGAGGTCCTTCACATAAGAGTGAGCACATTCACACACAGAGCACTCTCAGTACCACGCTAATAGTACTGAAATAATAGTATAATACAATAAGGACTGACAGTGCTGAAGTACTAGTATAAAACAATAGGTACTGATAGTACTGAAGTACTAGTATTGTCACGACTTCCGCCGAAGTCGGTCCTTATGACACAGAGGAGCGGTCCATGGATCATACTCCCATACTTCCAGCCTCTTGCCTGGTGGCACCGGTGGTGTGGGAGCTGGACGCGGACATCGAGCGGGCATGACGTACAGAACTCACCCCCCCCCCCCCCCAGTGTCCAGCTGGGCACCTGTACGTTCCGCCTGCTGTCTGCGACTGTTTGATCTATTGGGCCCATACGTCACCCTCCTCTGGTCATCCTGGCATCGGGCGGACGGTGCGTTGCCTTAGTGGGAAGTACTGGTGGCCCACCTTGGCCAAGGACGTGAGGGTTTATGTTTTCCTCCGGCTAGGTGTGCGCCCAGTGCAAGGCTCCCAGGCACCTGCCCAGAGGGAAATTACAACACCTGTTGGTGGACTTCCTGACGGATCTTCCTCCCTCACAGGGCAACACCGCGATCCTGGTCGTTGTGGATCGGTTTTCTAAGTCTTGCCGTCTCCTTCCTTTGCCCAGTCTCCCTACGGCCCTACAGACTGCGGAGGCCCTGTTCACTCATGTCTTCCGGCACGGTGTGCCTGAGGACATAGTCTCTGATCGAGGTCCCCAGTTCACGTCCAGGGTCTGGAGAGCGTTCATGGAACGTCTGGGGGTCTCGGTCAGCCTCACCTCAGGTTTTCACCCCGAGAGTAAAGGGCAGATGGAGAGAGTAAACCAGGATGTGGGTAGGTTTCTGCGGTCATATTGCCAGGACCGGCCCGGGAGAGTGGGCGGCGTTCATCCCCTGGGCAGAGATGGCCCAAAACTCACTCCGCCACTCCTCCACTAACCTCTCTCCTTTCCAGTGCGTACTGGGGTATCAGCAGGTTCTGGCACCGTGGCATCAGAGCCAGATCGAAGCTCCTGCGGTGGACGAATGGTTCAAGCGCCCGGAGGAGACCTGGGACGCCGCCCATGTGCACCTACAATGGGCCGTGAGGCGGCAAAAAGAGGGCGCTGACCGTCACCGCAGCGAGGCTCTGGTGTTCGCACCGGGGGACCGGGTCTGGCTCTTGACCCGAAACCTGCCCCTCCGCCTGCCCTGCCGGAAGCTGGGTCCGCGGTTTGTGGGGCCATTTAAAGTCCTGAGGAGACTGAACGAGGTACGCTACAGGTTACAGCTTCCCCCAGATTATCTCATTAATCTCTCGTTCCATGTGTCTCTCCTCAGGCCGGTGGTGGCTGGTCCACTCCAAGAAGCTGAGGTGCGGGAGGTTCCTCCGCCCCCTCTGGACATCAAAGGGTCCCCGGCGTATGCTGTTCGAGCCATCCTGGACTCGAGGCGCCGGGCGAGGGGCCTTCAGTACCTCGTGGATTGGGAGGGGTACGGTCTGGAGGAGAGATGCTGGGTGCCGGTGGAGGACGTCCTGGACCCTTCGTTGCTACGAGATTTCCACCGTCTCCATCCGGATCGCCCTGCGCCTCGTCCTCCGGGTCGTACCCGAGGTCGGTGTCGGCGCGCTGCTGGAGCCGCGCGTCAAGGGGGGGGTAATGTCACGACTTCCGCCAAAGTCGGTTCCTCTCCTTGTTCGGGCGGCGTTCGGCGGTCGACGTCACCGGCTTTCTAGCCACCGCCGATCCACTTTTCATTTTCCATTTGTCTTTGTCTTTGTTTTACACACCTGATTTCAATCCCACAATTACTGTTTCATTATTTAACATTCTGTTCCTGTTGCTCTCGATTGTGCAGCTGTACAACTTTTTGAGGATCTGGGGACCCATGCCAAATCTTTTCAATCTCCTGAGGGGGAAAGGTGTTGTCGTGCCCTCTTCACGACTGTCTTTCTGTGTTTGAACCATGATAGTTCATTGGTGATGTGGACACCAAGGAATTTGAAACTCTCGACACACTCCACTACAGCCAAGTCAATGTAAATGGGGGCCTGTTCGGCCCTCCTTTTCCTGTAGTCCACGATAAGCTCCTCTGTCTTGCTCACATTGAGAGAGAGATTGCTGTCCTGGCACCACACTGTCAGGTCTCTGACCTCCTCCCTATAGGCCGTCTCATCGTTGTCGATGAGCAAACTTAATGATGGTGTTGGAGTCGTGTTTGGCCACGCAGTTGTAGGTGAACAGGGAGTACAGGAGGGGACAAAGCATGCACCCCGGAGGGGCCCCAGTGATGAGGGTCAGCGTGGCAGATGTGTTGTTGCCTAGCCTTACCCACTGGGGGTGGACCGTCAGGAAGTCCAGGATCCAGTTGCAGAGGGAGGTGTTTAGCTTAGTGAAAAGCTTTGTGGGCACTATGGTGTGGAACGCTGAGCTGTAGTCAATGAACAGCATTCTCACATAGGTGTTCCTTTTGTCCAGGTGGTAAAGGGCATTGTGGAGTGCGATTGAGATTGCAACATCTGTGGATCTGTTGGGGCGGTATGTGAATTGCAGTGGGTCTAGGGTTTCTGGGATGATGGTGTTGATGTGAGCCATGACCAGCCTTTCAAAGCACTTCATGGCTACCGACATGAGTGCTACGGGGCGGTAATCATTTAGGCAGGTTACCTTGGCTTCCTTGGGCACAGGGAGTATGGTGGTCTGCTCAAAACATGTTGGAATTACAGACTTGGTCACGGAGAGGTTGAAAATCTCAGTGAAGACACTTGCCAGTTGGTCCGTGCATTCTTTGAGTACAGGTCCTGGTAATCCGTATGGTCCCACGGCTTTGTGAATGTTGACCTGTTTAAAGGTCTTGCTCACATCAGCTATGGAGAGTGTGATCACACAGTCATCCGGAACAGCTGGTGCTCTCATGCACGCTTTAGTGTTGCTTGCCTCGGAGCGAGCATAAAAGGCATTTAGCTCATCTAGTAGGCTTGCGTCAGCTCGCAGCTGGGTTTCCCTTTGTATGCCGTAATAGTTTGCAAGCCCTGCCACATCCGACGAGCATCAGAGACGGTGCAGTAGGATTCAATCTTAGTCCTGTATTGATGCTTTGCCTGTTTGATTGTTCTTCTGAGGACATATCGGGATTTCTCATGTGTCCAGATTAGTGTCCCGCTCCTTGAAAGTGACAGCTCTAGCCTTTAGAACGGTGCGGATGTTGCCTGCAATCCATGGATTCTGGTTGCAATATGTACGCTCAGTCACTGTGGGGACGACGTCATCAATGCACTTATTGATGAAGCCGGTGACTGAGGTGGTATACTCTTCAATGCCATTGGGTAAATTGTGGTGGTTATTTCTGTATTATCTAATGAGGAGAGACAAACTTATCACACAAGTCAGAGTTATACTAAATCTTTATTCAGTTATTAATAAGGGAGCAAGTTCACTACATACACACAGAGTGAATAGAGTGAGAGCACAAATAATACAGAGACGCACAGGGTTTATATAGAAACACAAAACTGCTTAGTCATGGTTGGTTCCAACCCTCCCTGGCAGACCAGGGCATCATAAGCTACCTTATTTTATTTTTGTAGCCAGGTGTATCGGGTGTGTGAGATCATAGCAGACAAACAAGTGATAACAGCAGTTCCATTTACTCCCTTCTCCACCAAGATACCACCATGCTCTTCTATCTCCCCAAAGCTGTGCCCTTGGAAGATAGAAAAAGAACAGGATGGGCTGAAGAACTGTGGTCACTTCTCAGAGGCTCTTTGTCTTATGCCGTATGACCAGGTTACTCAAACGCAAAGAGAAATTGAAACAATACAGGTCTATGTGTTCTTCAAGCTTATCTCTATCCCATGTCCTTGACTACACACCTAGACCAGCTGCGGGGAGTGAGTGTAGAAAATATGAACCATCCCTTCTCAGAAGCACAGCATTGGCACTAAAGAAATGTCTCTACTATTGTTACGTATATTAATTGTTAATTACTCATTAAACAAATCAGGTAAATATGTGATTTTTCTCTCACAGAATCCCGGAACATATTCTAGTCTGTGCTAGTAAAACAGTCCTGTAGCGTAGCCAGTGGCGACCCATCATTCAGGGCAGGTGGGGCATACATTTAAAAAAAAATATATATATATATATATAAATACATATATAAATATATACATATCAAAAAAAAAATTCTGGGGGGGCTTGCCTGTTTTGCATGTTATTTTGGCATTAATACGTGTCACATATAAGTTTGAAAACAATGTAAAAAAAAGATATCTTTCAGTTAATAAAGCTGCATATATACATGGTCTCTTTTTTTGCTTTCTTGAGTAAGGCAGCTCCAAAATGCAGGTGTTTCAGCCTGGCTCAGTGCTCTCTGTGGTGGGGCGAGCCAGCAGAAAATAGGAGCATTGCGCCGTGATTGGCTCAGTGTTCTGTCACTCATGGGGACACTATGTTATCAGCAAGTTTAAGTGCTTAGTAAGGGTAGGCATCCAAAATTTCAGCCCTTTGGGTCCTGCCATAGAGTTATATTACAAGTGCCCTTCCAAGAAGGCTCAAGGTCATTGGCCACAGATAACATGATGTCAAATCACGTTATATGTACAGTTGCTTTGATTGGACTGATCATGTCAACATCTGACTTTCAAAGTCTTAGATAGCAGTCATCATCATGAATCAAGTCGACAATCTACTGGCAAATCCTTTTTAATCCTTGTCATATGAAGGGAAATAATGAAAAGAAATTATAGGTAAAACATGAGTTCCCACCATAAATCCAGAGAATGCCAGACTTTGATAACAAAGTTTGATGACAAAATTTGCCCACAAAGGACTGCTGCGCCCCCTTCAAAAAGGGGAGTCCAAAAATGTATTTTATGCTGCTGCATAAATGATGTAATTTGCAAGGGATATGTGTATACTGTAGCTAAGAAAGTAATACTAAGTGTATGTTATGTAGTAAACTGTTAGTAGCCCATGTGCCTCACCCTAATAATTTGGTCTATTTTCACCAACGTGGTATTGTAAACACATCGTTCGTTTCCCGGTGTGTGCTTGTTTGCCAACTTTTTTTGTACAGCTTTGACAGTGCTACTGATAGTAGTGGTGGTGCCTGGCTAGCACGTGCAAATTCAGCACAAACGACATTCTATAATGGAATTGTGTTATTTGACGTGTCAAATTAAAGCTTATTTAACGTGTCAAATAGCGTTATATGATGTATATCTTTTTTGACACGCAAAGACCCAAACGGCGTTCAATGTGCCACACCCTAATAATTTGGTTTATTTTCACCTCTTAAGTTTGCCTACTGTTCTAACTTGGTGGTGCACATGTAGCCTATAACCTGTTTTAGAGAAACGTAATTATCAAATATTGTAAGAGCTTTTATTGTCTGTTTATAAGCCCCCTTTATTTATCCTACGGTTCTGACTTGTGGTACAGGGAGTACACTGTAAGAACGGCCCATGTTCTGAATTCTGTTGCTGTACATTTCAAAAGTGCTGAACAAATAGTTATATTGACTACGCCCGTCATCGCTCGCTCGTTAATGTCTTAATCGAAATTACATATTGCCTCTTATCCGCTTGTCGTCCCCTTATGCCATAGTTTGTACATCTCAATTGTCAGTAGAAACCACATTTGTTTAAGCAAGTCAGCCATAACACCTATGTTTTTTTTAAAGGCAGTAAATTAGGCTGAATGAATTGTTTCGCTGCCAAACAAGGCTCCGCTGAAAGCCAGGTGTAGCAGTGGTAAGGTGTTGGGACGCTTTATGTAGACCCTAATAGTTTGTGGGCACCATTTGTCACTGTTATAGTGCAATTCATGTATTGTTTAGTGTTGTGTTGTGTTGTGTCTTTGCTGGCATGCATCCCACTTTTTTTTGCCCCACCAAGAATTACATGCATCTGCGTCATCAGACCACTTCTGTATTGAGCGAGTCACTGGTACTTCCTGCTTTAGGAGGATATAATTATGGTCAGATTTGCTAAATGGAGGGCAAGGGAGAGCTTTGTATACGTCTCTGTGTGTAGAGAAAAGATGGTCTAGAGTTTTTTTCCTCTGGTTGCACATGTGACATGCTGATAGAAATTAGGTATAACGGATTTAAGTTTGCCTGCATTAAAGTCCCCAGCCACTAGGAGCGCCACATCTGGATGAGCATTTTCTTGTTTGCTTATGGCCTTATACTGCTCGTTGAGTGCGGTCTTAGTGCTAGCATCGGTTTGCGGTGGTAAATAGATGCCTACGAATAATATAGATGAGAACTCTTTTGGTAGATAGTGTGGTCTACAGCTTATCATGAGGTACTCTACCTCAGGCGAGCAATACCTCGAGACTTCTTTAATATTAGACCATGCGCACGAGCTGTTATTGACAAATAGACACATACCCCCGCCCCAGATATAGCTGCTCTGTCCTGCCGATGTACAGAAAACCCAGCCAGGTTTATATTATCCATTGTCGTTCAGCCCTGACTCGGTGAAACATAAGATATTACTATCAGGATAAAGGTAAGAGCCAGATGCAGACCGTGTCGAAGTAACAATGTTTATTACAGCAACAGGGGAAAGGTACAGGATAGCAGGCAGGCTCAGGGTCAGGTCAGGCAGAGGTCGATAATCCAGAGGTGGGGCAAAGGTACAGGACGACAGGCAGAGTGGTCAGACAGGCGGGCTCAGAGTCAGGACAGGCAAGGGTCAAAACCAGGAGGACGAGAAAAGAGAGAGTGGGGAAAAGCAGGAGCTGATACAAAAACGCTGGTTGACTTGACAAACAAGACGAACTGGCAACAGACAAACAGAGAACACAGGTATACATACGCAGGGGATAATGGGGAAGATGGGTGACACCTGGAGGGGGGTGGAGACAATCACAAGGACAGGTGAAACAGATCAGGGTGTGACAATTACAGTTTTTAATGTCCCGTTGGTAGGATAGTATTGATTGTAGATCATCCATTTTATTTTCCAATGATTGCATGTTGGCCAATAGGATGGCAGTGGAGGTTTACTCACTCACCTACAAATTCTCAGAAGGCACCCCGACCTCTGCACCCTGTTTCTCCTTCTTTTCATCACGCAAATGACAGGGATTTGGGCCTGGTCTTGAGAAAGCAGAATGTCCATCGCATCGGACTCGTTAAAAAAAAATATTTGTCCAGTTCGAGGTGAGTAATCGCTGTTCTGATGTCCAGAAGTTGTTTTCAGGCATAAGAGATGGTAGCAACAACGTGAAAAAACGAACAAAATAACACAGTTGGTTAGGAGCCCGTAAAACAGCAGCCATCCCCTCCGGCTCCATTCTCTTCAATATCTTCATCTGGATATTTGCCCTCCATCTTCAAGTAATATAATTTATAGAAAATTACCCTGACAATAGCTACCTCACCTTACCAAAGTAAAGATGCAGGAGATTACTACTGTCAGAGTGAAAACTACCCAAACAGTTGTTAACACAGTGATATAGAGCCATACAAAAAACTGCCTCAGATTTCACAGTGACTGCTCTAGTTGGGTATGACTCCAGTAGCTGAGTGGGAAGAGAGAGCGGTCGTGTCTGAATACCCATACTAGCTTACTAAATAGTAGGTGAAAAACAATGTTTTATAGTATGTGACATTTCTAAAATAGTAGGCGTCTCCAAATGCTTAATCTAATATGCAATTAAATTGACCCCTGTATTCATTCATTTTGGTCCAGCGTGTCAATTTAAAATCAAATCAAATCAAATGTTATTGGTCACATACACATGGTTAGCAGATGTTAATGCGAGTGCAGCGGAATGCTTATGCTTCTAGTTCCAACCATGCAGTAATATCTAACAAGTAATCTAACAATTTCACAACAACTACCTTATACATACAAGTGTAAAGGAATGAATAACAATATGTGCATATAAATATATGTATGAGCGATGGCCGAAAGGGATAGGCAAGATGCAGTAGATGGTATAGAGTACAGTATATACAAATGAGATGAGTAATGTAGGGTATGTAAACATTTTATAAAGTGGTATTGTTTAAAGTGACTAGTGATACATTTATAACATCCAATTTTTAATTATTAAAGTGGCTAGAGTTTTGAGTCAGTATGTTGGCAGCAGCAGCTCAATGTTAGTGATGGCTGTTTAACAGTCTGATGGCCTTGAGATAGAAAATGTTTTATAGTCTTTTGGTCCCAGCTTTGATGCACTTGTACTGACCTCGCCTTCTGGATGATAGCAGGGGGATCAGGCAGTGGCTCGGGTGGTTGTTGTCCTTGATAATCTTTTTGGCCTTCCTGTGACATAGGGTGGTGTAGGTGTCTTGGAGGGCAGGTAGTTTGCCCCCGGTGATGCATTGTGCAGACCTCACTACCCTCTGGAGAGCCTTGCGGTTGTGGGCGGCGCAGTAGCCATACCAGGCGGTGATACAGCCCGACAGGATGCTCTCGATTGTGCATCTATAAAAGTTTGTGAGTGTTTTCGGTGACAAGCCAAATTTCTTCAGCCTCCTGAGGTTGAAAAGGCGCTGTTGCGCGTTCTTCACCGCACTGTCTGTGTGGGTGGACCATTTCCGTTTTTCCGTGAAGTGTACGCCGAGGAACTTAAAACTTTCCACCTTCTCCACTACTGTCCCGTCGATGTGAATAGGGTGGTGCTCCCTCTGCTGTTTCCTGAAGTCCACAATCATCTCCTTTGTTTTGTTGACGTTGAGTGTGAGGTTATTTTCCTGACACCACACTCCGAGGGCCCTCACCTCCTCCCTGTAGGCCGTCTCGTTGTTGTTGGTGATCAAGCCTACCACTACAGTGTTGTCTGCAAACTTGATGATTGAGTTGGAGGCGTGCATGGCCACACAGTCATGGGTGAACAGGGAGTACAGTAGAGGGCTGATAACGCAGCCTTGTGGGGCCCCAGTGTTGAGTTTCAGCGGGATGTAGATGTTGTTTCCTACCCTCACCACCTGGGGCGGCCCGTCAGAAAGTCCAGGACTCAGTTGCACAGGGCGGTGTCGAGACCAAGGGTCTCGAGCTTAATGACGAGTTTGGAGGGTACTATGGTGTTAAATGCTGAGCTGTAGTCGATGAACAGCATTCTTACATAGGTATTCCTCTTGTACAGATGTGTTAGGGCAGTGTGCAGTGTGATTGCGATTGCGTCGTCTGTGGACCTATTGGGGCGGTAAGCAAATTGGAGTGGGTCTAGGGTGTCAGGTAGGGTGGAGGTGATATGATCCTTGACTAGTCTCTCAAAGCACTTTATGATGACGGAAGTGAGTGCTACGGGGCGGTAGTCATTTAGCTCAGTTACCTTTGCTTTCCTGGGAACAGGAACAATGGTGGCCCTCTTGAAGCATGAGGGAACAGCAGACTGGGATAGGGATTGATTGAACATGACCGTAAACACACCAGCTGGTATGCGCATGCTTTGAGGACGCGGCTAGGGATGCCGTCTGGGCCGTCTGCCTTGCGAGGGTTAACACGTTTAAACGTTTTACTCAAGTTGGCTGCGGTGAAGGAGAGTCCGCAGGTTTTGGTAGCGGGCCGTGTTGGTGGCACTGTATTGTCCTCAAAGCGAGCAAAGAAGTTGTTTAGTTTGTCTGGGAGCAAGACATCGGGGTCCGCGACGGGGCTGGTGTTGTTTTTGTAGTCCATGATTGACTGTAGACCCTGCCACATTCATCTCGTGTCTGAGCCGTTGAATTGCGACTACTTTGTCTCTATACTGACGCTTAACTTGTTTGATTGCCTTGCGGAGGGAATAGCTACACTGTTTGTAATCGGTCATGTTTCCGGTCGCTTTGCCCTGATTAAAAGCAGTGGTTCGCGCTTTCAGTTTTGCGCGAATGCTGCCATCAATCCACAGTTTCTGGTTGGGGAAGGTTTTAATAGTCGCTGTTGGTACAACATCATCGATGCATTTGCTAATAAACTTGCTCAACGAATCAGCGTATACATCAATGTTGGTGTTCGACGCTATCGGGAACATGTCCCAGTCCACGTGATTGAAGCAATCTTGAAGCGTGGAATCAGATTGGTCGGACCAGCATTGAACAGACCTGAGCAAGGGGATTTCCTGTTTTAGTTTCTGTCTATAGGCTGGGAGCAACAAAATGGAGTCGTGGTCAGATTTGCCGAAAGGAGGGCGAGGGATGGCTTTATTGTCACGTTCCTGACCTGTTTTCCTTTGTTTTTGTATTTATTTAGTTGGTCAGGGCGTGAGTTGGGTGGGGTTGTCTATGTGTGTTTTTCCATTCAACCTGGTAAGGTTGGGGAGGCTCGGTGCTCAAGAGCGCGTGTCCTCCTTCACGGTCCGGTATATCCGGCGCCACCTTCCCACCCCAGCCCAGTGCCGACACCACGCACCAGGCTTCCAGTGCGTTTCCAGAGCCCTGTTCCTCCTCCACGCACTCTCCCTGTGGTGCGTGTCTCCAGCCCAGTGCCTCCAGTTCCGGCACCACGCACCAGGCCTACTGTGCGCCTCAGCAGGTCAGAGTCGGCCGTCTGCCCAACGCCGCCTGCGCTGCTTGCCTGCTTGAGTCTGAACTGTCTGCCTTCAGCCTGAGTCTGAACTGTCTGCCTTCCCAGCGCTGTCTGAACTGCCTGCCTTCCCAGCGCTGTCTGAACTGCCGGCCTGCCCAGCGTGGTCTGAACTGTCTGCCTGCCCAGCGCTGCCCGTCTGTCCCGAGCCTTCAGAGCCGTCCAGCCAGGACCTGCCAGAGCCGTCCAGCCAGGACCTGCCAGAGCCGTCCAGCCAGGACCTGCCAGAGCCGTCCAGCCAGGACCAGCCAGAGCCGTCCAGCCAGGACCAGCCAGAGCCGTCCAGCCAGGACCAGCCAGAGCCGTCCAGCCAGGACCAGCCAGAGCCGTCCAGCCAGGACCAGCCAGAGCCGGCCAGCCAGGACCAGCCAGAGCCAGCCAGCCAGGACCAGCCAGAGCCAGCCAGCCAGGAGCTGCCAGCCAGCCAGGATCCGTCAGAGCCGTCCAGCCAGGACCAGCCAGAGCCGTCCAGCCAGGACCAGCCAGAGCCGTCCAGCCAGGACCAGCCAGAGCCGGCCAGCCAGGATCCGCCAGAGCCAGCCAGCCAGGATCCGCCAGAGCCAGCCAGCCAGGATCCGCCAGAGCCAGCCAGCCAGGATCCGCCAGAGCCTTCCGCCAGCCAGGATCCGCCAGAGCCTTCCGCCAGCCAGGATCCGCCAGAGCCTTCCGCCAGCCAGGATCCGCCAGAGCCTTCCGCCAGCCAGGATCCGCCAGAGCCAGCCAGCCAGGATCCGCCCCTCAGTCCGGTGCTGCCCCTCAGTCAGGTGCTACCCCTCAGTCTGTTACTGCTCGTTGGTATAGTGGGATTGACATGGAGGGTGGACATTGGGAGGAGGCCACGGAAGCGGGGGTTGACTATGGTGGGGTGGGGACCACGACCAGCGCCAGAGCCGCCACCGTGGACAGACGCCCACCCAGACCCTCCCCTAGACTTTGTGCTGGTGCGCCCGGAGTTCGCACCTTAAGGGGGGGGTTCTGTCACGTTCCTGACCTGTTTTCCTTTGTTTTTGTATTTATTTAGTTGGTCAGGGCGTGAGTTGGGTGGGGTTGTCTATGTGTGTTTTTCTATGTTGGGGTTTTGTGTTCGGCCTGGTATGATTCTCAATCAGAGACAGCTGTCAATCGTTGTCCCTGATTGAGAATCATACTTAGGCAGCCTGGGTTTCACTTGTGTTTTGTGGGTGTTTGTTCCTGTGTCAGCGTTTGGGCCACACAGGACTGTTTCGGGTTAGTCACGTTTGTTGTTTTGTATTTTGTAGTGTCTTGTTGATGTTTCATTAAATAATGAACTCTTACCAATCCGCATCTTGGTCCGATCCATGCTCCTCCTCGTCTGAGGAGAACGACTACGACAGCCGTTACATTTATATGCGTTGCGGAAATTAGAGTAGCAATGATCCAGGGTGTTGCCAGCCCGGGTCGTGCATTCGATATGCTGATACAATTTAGGGAGCCTTGTTTTTAGATTAGCCTTGTTAAAATCCCCAGCTACAATAAATGCAGCCTCAGGATATGTGGTTTCCAGTTTACATAGAGTCAAATTAAGTTCTTTCTGGGCCGTCGAGATGTCTGCTTGGGGGGTGGGATGTACACGACTGTGATTATAATCAAAGAGATTTCTCTTGGTAGATAATGCGGTCTGCATTTGATTGTAAGGAATTCTAGGTCAGATGAACAAAAGGACTTTAGTTCCTGTATGTTGTTATGATCACACCACGACTCGTTAATCATAAGCCATACACCCCCGTCCTTCTTACCAGAGAGATGCTTGTTTCTGCCGGCCCGATGCGTAAAGAAACCAGGTGGCTGTACCGACTCTGATAACGTATCCCGAGTGAGCGATGTTTCCGCGAAACAGAGAATGTTAAATCTCTGATGTCTCTCTGGATGGCAACCCTTGCTCGGATTTCGTCTACCTTGTTGTCAAGAGACTGGACGTTGGCTTGTAGTTTACTCGGGAGCGGTGGGCGATGTGCCCGTCTACGGAGCCTGACCAGAAGACCGCCCCTTCTGCGGCGCCGTTACTTTGGGTCGCCTGCTGGGATCCGATCCATTGTCCTGGGTGGGGGACCAAACAGAGGATCCGCTTCGGGAAAGTTGTATTCCTAGTCGTAATGTTGGTAAGTTGACGTTGCTCTTATATCCAATAGCTCCTCCCGGCTGTATGTAATAAGACTTAACATTTCCCAGGGTAACAGTGTAAGAAATAATACATTAAAAAACAAAATACTGCTAAGTTTCCTAAGAAGCGAGGCGGCCATCTCTGTCGGCGCCGGAAGTTATCTGAGTTATCTGATTATCAGTGGTTGTCAAACATGGAGTCAGAAAAGATGAGTGAAATCTACTAGATCTATTGGCGAAATGAGTATGCAGTTTAAGTACGTAGTACGCTAGTTTGGATATATTCGTACACGGCCACTGAACTGGAACACTGACTGAACTAAAGTACACTGAGCTAAATACGCTGAGTATACAAAACATTGGAAAAAGCATTCCAAGTGAAGCTGGTTTAGAGAATGCCAAGAGTGTGCAAAGCTGTCATCAAGGCAAAGGGTGGCTATTTAAAGAATCTTAAATATAAAACATATTTTGATTTGTTTAATACTTTTTTGGTTACTACATGATTCCATATGTGTTATTTCATAGTTTTGATATCACTGTTATTCAAAATTTAGAAAATAGTGAAAATAAAGAAACCCTTGAATGAGTAGGTGTTCTAAAACTTTTGACCGGTAGTGTATGTCACAGGAGGTCTAAATATGTGTTATGACAGTGTTATGACCATATTATGATAGATTATGACAAGTTCTCAGCTGTTATGACATGGTTATGACCGTGTCATAGTGTTATGATGCTAGGTGTCAAGAAAAGTGTTACCACACAATCCATGTCTCAAGGCTTAACGATCCTTGTTAAAAATGTCCCTTCCCCTTCATCTACACTGATGAAGTGGATTTAACAAGTGACATGAATAAGGGATCATAGCTTTCACCTGGATTCACCTGGTCAGTCTATGTCATGGAAAGAGTATACTCAGTGTACAGTTGAAGTCGGAAGTTTACGTACACTTAGGTTGGAGTCATTAAAACTCGTTTTTCAACCACTCCACAAATTTCTTGTTAACCTCTCTGCGCACAGATCCCTTTAGCGGGAAAATTTTCCTAAACAACCGCTGAATTGCAGGGCGCCAAATTCAAAAATATTACTAAAAATATTTATAACCATGCAATCACAAGTGAAATATACCAAAACACAGCTTAGCTTGTTGTTTTGAAAATATGCTTTACAGCGAAAGCAATCCAAGCATTTGTGAGTGTATCAATCAATGCTAGAACAGCTAGCCCCAAATTAGCATGGTCACGAAAGTCAGAAAAGCAATAAAATTAATCGCTTACCTTGTCAGCGATTGTGTGCAGATATGTAGCGGAGTTAGGCGCAGGACACAGGTGTTGAGCAACACAACGGAGTTTACTCAAAATACAAGCAAAATTCCACATAGGAATAATAACAAACACTCTAGCACATACAACAACCACTAACGATACAAACAATCACGGACAGAACAGAAATGTATGCCAGAGGGTTAAATAGGGAACATGATAGGGGAATTGAAACCAGGTGTGTGTAATACAGACATAACAAAACGAAACTGAAACATGGATCGGTGGTGACTAGAAAGCCTGTGACGTCGACCGCCGAACACCACCCGAGCAAGGAGAAGGGCCGACTTCGGTGGAAGTCGTGACATACCTTTGATAATCTTCGGATGTTTGCACTCACGAGACTCCCAGTTACACAATAAATGTTATTTTTGTTCGATAAATATTACTTTTATAACAAAAAAACGCCATTTGGGTTGCGCGTTATGTTCAGAAAACCACAGCCTCGTTCCGTTCGACGAAAATTCCAAAAAGTATCCGTAATGTTCGTAGAAACATGTCAAATGTTTTTTATAATCAATCCTCAGGTTGTTTTAAACATACATAATCGATAATATTTCAACCGGACCGTAACCTATTCAATAAAAGAAAGAAAGAAAATGGAGAGCTACCCCTCTCGTGCGCAGGAACTAATCAAAGGACACCTGACTAGTTTTTAAAAATCTCGCTAATTTTTCAAAATAAAAGCCTGAAACTATGTCTAAAGCCTGGTCACAGCCTGGGGAAGCCATTGGAAAAGGAATCTGGTTGATACCCCTTTAAATGGAAGAAAGACGGGCAATGAAACACAGATAAAAATAAAACAAATCACTTCCGGGTTAGATTTCCTCAGGTTTTCGCCTGCAAAATCAGTTTTGTTATACTCACAGACAATATTTTGACAGTTTTGGAAACTTTGGAGTGTTTTCTATCCTAATCTGTAAATTATATGCATATTCTACGATCTGGACCTGAGAAATAGTCCGTTTACCTTGGGAACGTTATTTTTTTTTATTTAAAAAATATGACCCCTAGCGTCAAGAAGTTAACAAATATAGTTTTAGCAAGTCGGTTAGGACATCTACTTTGTGCATGACAAGTCATTTTTCCAACAATTGTTTACAGACAGATTATTTCACTTATATCTCACTGTATCACAACTCCAGTGGGTCAGAAATTTACATACACTATGTTGACTGAGCTTTTAAACAGCTTGGAAAATTCCAGAAAATGATATCATGGCTTTAGAAGCTTCTAATAGACTAATTGACATCATTTGAGTCTTGGAGGTGTACCTGTGAATATATTTCAAGGCCTACCTAACTCAGTGCCTCTTAGTTTGACATCGTGGAAAAATCAAAAGAAATCAGCCAAGACCTCAGAAATAAATTGTAGACCTCCACAAGTCTGGTTCATCCTTGGGAGCAAATTCCTAACACCTGAAGGTACCACGTTCATCTGTACAAACAATAGTACGCAAGTATAAACACCATGGGACTACGCAGCCGTCACACCGCTTAGGAAGGAGACGCATTCTGTCTCCTAGAGATGAACGTACTTTGGTGCGAAAAGTGCAAATCAATCCCAAAACAACAGCAAAGGACCTTGTGAAGATGCTGGAGGAAACAGGTACAAAAGTATCTATTTCCACAGTTAAACAAGTCCTTTATCAACATAACCTGAAAGGCCGCTCAGCAAGGAAGAATCCACATCTCCAAAATCACCATGAAAAAGCCAGACTACGGTTTGCAACTGCACATGGGGACAAAGATCATACTTTTTGGAGAATTGTCCTCTGGTCTGATGAAACAAAAATAGAACTGTTTGGCGATAATGACCATCGTTATGTTTGGAGGAAAAAGGGGGAAGCTTGCAAGCCGAAGAACACCATCCCAACCGTGAAGCACGGGGGTGGCAGCATCATGTTGTGGGGGTGCTTTGCTGCAGGAGGGACTGGTGCACTTCACAAAATAGATGGTATCATGAGGATGGAAAAGTATGTGGATATATTGAAGCAACATTGCAAGACATCAGTCACGAAGTTAAAGCTTGGTCGCAAATGTATATTTATTTATTTGATTTATTTCACCTTTATTTAACCTGGTAGGCTAGTTGAGAACAAGTTCTCATTTGCAACTGCGACCTGGCTAAGATAAAGCATAGCAATTCGACACATACAACAACACAGAGTTACACATGGAATAAACAAAACATACAGTCAATAATACAGTAGAAAAAGCCTATATACAGCATGTGCAAATTAGGTAGGATAAGGGAGGTAAGGCAATAAATAGGCCATGGTGGCGTTGTAATTACAATTTAGCAATTAAACACTGGAATGGTAGAATGTGCAGAAGATGAATGTGCAAGTAGAGATACTGGAGTGCAAAGGAGCAAGATAAATAAATAAATACAGCATGGGGATGAGGTAGTTGGATGGGCTATTTACAGATGGGCTATGTACAGGTGCAGTGATCTGTGAGCTGCTCTTACAGCGGGTGCTTAAAGCTAGTGAGGGAGATAAGAGTCTACAGCTTCAGTGATTTTTGCAGTTCGTTCCAGTCATTGGCAGCAGAGAACTGGAAGGAGAGACGGCCAAAGGAAGAATTGGCTTAGGGGGTGACCAGTGAGATATACCTGCTGGAGCGCGTGCTATGGGTGGGTGCTGCTATGGTTACCAGTGTGGTGGCATTTTTCTGCTTTACCAAATGAGGAGTTACAAACTACACACCAGTCAGAGTTATACTTATATTACATCTTAAGTAATAATAAGAGCTTTGCAATAGCCTTTTTTGACTTTCAATTATGCGCTATCTCTAATGAACCATTGAAAAGTGACTACAGAAAATTACAAAGATCTTTTATAGCCAAGATACACCCCTCTCAACCTACATGACGAACAACAGATCTTAGGAACCCTTCACAAAGGGACTTTTACTTGAGAAAGGAGTATCCCGTAGCCAGATAACATTCGCTATAAATTATCGTTCAGTTTGGTCCCTCAGACGAGGTTCTAATCTCGTTCCTGGTACTTCATAGCACAGAACCATTACCTCATGTTATCTGGAATGCTCTTTAGGTTTTATCACCCAAAGACATCGTAAATCTCCTCTGTCAGTGCTATCTCATAGAGACCCATCCTCAGTGCAACACACAATACACAATACTCTATTCTGTCGAATGTAACAACTATTATAATGTAATACAAGCATTATAACATCTTACAAGCATTATAACATAATTTTGCAATTTTCCACGACACCAGTGAGCTGAGATAAGCGGGGCTTTTCCTAGCAGAGACTTGCAGATGACCTGGAGCCAGTGGGTTGGGCGACGAGTATGAAGCGAGGGCCAGCCAACGAGAGCGTACAGGTCGTAGTGGTGGGTAGTGTATGGGGCTTTGGTGACAAAACGGATGGCACTGTGATAGACTGCACCCAATTTGTTGAGTAGAGTGTTGGAGGCTATTTTGTAAATGACATCGCCGAAGTCGAGGATTGGTAGGATGGTCAGTTTTACGAGGGTATGTTTGGCAGCATGAGTGAAGGATGCTTTGTTGCCAAATAGGAAGCCGATTCTAGATTTAATTTTGGAATGGAGATGCTTAATGTGTGTCTGGATGGAGAGTTTACAGTCTAACCAGACACCTAGGTATTTGTAGTTGTCCACATATTCTAAGTCAGAACCGTCCAGAGTAGTGATGCTGGACGGGCAGGCAGGTGCGGGCAGCGATCAGTTGAAGAGCATGCATTTAGTTTTACTAGCATTTAAAACCAGTTGGAGGCCACGGAAGGAGAGTTGTATGGCATTGAAGCTCGTCTGGAGGTTAGTTAACACAGTGTCCAGAGAGGGGTCAGAAGTATACAGAATGGTGTCATCTGCGTAGAGGTGGATCAGAGAATCACCAGCAGCAAGAGCGACATCATTGATGTATACAGAGAAAAGAGTTGGCCCGAGAATTGAACCCTGTGGCACCCCCATAGAGACTGCCAGAGGTCCGGACAACAGGCCCTCCGATTTGACACACTGAACTGTATCAGAGAAGTAGTTGGTGAACCAGGCGAGGCAATCATTTGAGAAACCAAGGCTGTTGAGTCTGCCAATAAGAATGTTGTGATTGACAGAGTCAAAAGCCTTAGCCAGGTTGATTAATACGGCTGCACAGTAATGTCTCTTATCGATGGCGGTTATGATATTGTTTATGACCTTGAGCGTGGCTGAGGTGCACCCATGACCAGCTCGGAAACCAGATTGCATAGCGGAGAAGGTACGGTGGGATTCGAAATGGTCGGTAATCTGTTTGTTAACTTGGCTTTCGAAGACCTTAGAAAGGCAGGGTAGGATAGATATAGGTCTGTAGCAGTTTGGGTCTAGAGTGTCTCCCCCTTTGAAGAGGGGGATGACCGCGGCAGCTTTCCAACCTATGGGGATCTCAGACGATACGAAAGAGAGGTTGAACAGGCTAGTAATAGGGGTTGCAACAATTTCGGCAGATCATTTTAGAAAGAGAGGCTCCAGATTGTCTAGCCCGGCTGATTTGTAAGGGTCCAGATTTTGCAGCTCTTTCAGAACATCAGCTATCTGGATTTGGGTGAAGGAGAAATGGGGAGGCTTGGGTGAGTTGCTGTGGGTGGTGGAAGGCTGTTGATCGGGGTAGGGGTAGACATGGAAAGCATGTCCAGCCATAGAAAAATGCTTATTGAAATTCTCAATTATAGTGGATTTATCGGTGGTGACAGTGTTTCCTAGCCTCAGTGGAGTGGGCAACTGGGAGGAGGTGCTCTTATTCTTCATGGACTTTACAGTCTCCCAGAACATTTTTGAGTTTGCGCTACAGGATGCAAATTTCTGCTTTAAAAAGCTAGCCTTAGCTTTCCTAACTGCCTGTGTATATCTGTTCCTGACTTCCCTGAAAAGTTGCATATCATGGGGGCTATTCAATGCTAATGCAGAACGCCACAGGATGTTTTTGTGCTGGTCAAGGGCAGTCAGGTCTGGAGAGAACCAAGGGCTATATCTGTTCCTGGTTCACATTTTTTGAATGGGGCATGCTTATTTAAGATGGTGAGGTAGGCACTTTTAAAGAATAACCAGGCCTCCCCTACTGACGGGATGAGGTCAATATCCTTCCAGGATACCCCGGCCAGGTCGATTAGAAAGGCCTGCTCGCTGAAGTGTTTTAGGGAGCATTTGACAGTGATGAGGGGTGCTCGTTTGACCGCAGACCCATTACGGATGCTGGCAATGAGGCAGTGATCGCTGAGATCTTGGTTGAAAACAGTAGAGGTGTATTTGGAGGGCAAGTTGGTTAGGATGATATCTAAGAGGGTGCCCATGTTTACAGATTTGGGGTTGTACCTGGTGGGTTCATTGATAATTTGTGTGAGATTGAGGGAATCAAGCTTAGATTGTAGGATGGCCGGTTTAGGTCACCTAGCATGTCACAGTTTAGGTCACCTAGCAGCACGAACTCTGGAGTTAAATGGGGGGCAATCAATTAAAATATGTTGTCCAGGGCACAGCTGCGGGCAGAGGGTGGTCTATAGCAAGCGGCAACGGTGAGAGACTTGTTTCTGGAAAGGTGGATTTGTAAAAGTAGAAGCTCGAATTGTTTGGGTACAGACCTGGATAGTAAGACAGAACTCTGCAGGCTATCTCTGCAGTAGATTGCAACACCGGCCCCTTTGGCAGTTCTATCTTGTCAGAAAATGTATTAGTTAGGGATGGAAATTTCTGTGTTTTTGGTGGTCTTCCTAAACCAGGATTCAGACATGGCTAGGACAGAGTGTGCTAAAGCAGTGAATAAAACAAACTTAGGGAGGAGGCTTCTAATGTTAACATGCATGAAACCAAGGCTTTTATGGTTACAGAGGTCAACAAATGAGAGCACCTGGGGAGTAGGAGTGGAGCTCGGCACTACAGGGCCTGGATTAACCTCTACATCAGCAGAGGGACAGATTTGGAGTAGGATAAGGGTACTGCTAAAGGCTATCAGGACTGGTCGTCTAGTGTGTTCGGACAGAGCCGGACAGAGACGGTTTCTGAGGTTTCTGAGTGCGATAGAATAGATTCAAGGCATAATGTACAGACAGACGTATGGTAGGATGTGAGTACATTGGAGGTAAACCTCGGCATTGAGTAATGATGAGAGAGATATTGTCTCTTGAGACGTTTAAACCAGGTGATGTCACCACATATGTGGGAGGTGGAACTAAATGGTTGGTTAAGGCATATTGAGCAGGGCTAGAGGCTCTACAGGGAAATAAAACAATAATCACTAACCAGGACAGTAATGGACAAGGCATATTGATATTAGGGAGAGGCATGCCTAGCCGGTTGATCAATAGGGGTCCAGTGAGTGGTTGGGCTGGCTGGAGAAACGGCGATTCAGACAGCTAGCAAGCCGGGGCTAGCAGAAGGGCCTTAGAGGGACGTCTCGACGGAGGCGGTTGCAGTGGGCTAAGGAACGAAAACACTGGACAATGGAGAATTGGAAAAACATTTCCTGGTCTGATAAATCCTGGTTCCTGCTGTTTCACGCTGATGGGAGGACTAGGGTATGGAGAAAACCACGAGTACATGGATCCATCATACCGTGTGTCAACATTACAGGCTGGTGTTGTGATAGTGTGGGGTGTGTTTTCATGGCACACATTGGGTCCCTTGGCAAAAGTGGAGCAAGTTTGAATGTCACAGGATACATGAACATCATTACCAATCAGATGCATACCTTCATGGCAGCAGTGCCTCCATCTGCAAAATGTTTTTTCAGCAGGATAATGCCCCATGCCACCTTGTAGAGTCCATGCCCAGGAAAACGTAGGCTGTTCTGAGGGGAAAAGAGTGGGTGCAACTCAATATTAGGAAGGTGTTCCTAATGTTTTGTACACTCATTGTATATCCCATATGTTACCAAATGAGGCATACATTATCTCAAACAAGTTCCATTTAAATCAATATTATGAGTTTTGTGTGTGTGTGTTTCTTGTAATGTTGGATGGTAAGGGCTAAAAGCATTCAATTGGAATGTTGTGATCCAGAAGTCACACCATTTAAATTCTTGGAATATTTATTTTGATCTTATTTTCTTCATAAATCCTTGTCCTGTCTAGTGCCTTGCTCCAGGAGGGCTATTTGCATAGAGAGGACACTTTGCATTGGCATCACATGCCTCTGGGAGTGTTTTTTGCCCTGTGAGTTTAACACTTCATGACTGAGAGCTGTCCTTCATGACAACAGAACCCACAACAACCATGACTTTCATCACCATCTTCATCTGGATATTTGCCCTCCATCTCCAAGTATATATATTTTACAGAACATTTTCCAGACCACTGCAAAATTAGGCTATATAACCTCATTACAGTTTATGCTAATATGCTATGAGGACAAATGAATGAATGAATGCTATTGAATGCTAATTGAATGCTAATACTACATGCCATCTCTGTTTCAGAGTCCAGAGGCCAGGTCACTGTGACTCAAACTCCTGCAGTAAAAACTTTTTCAGGGGGACACTCAGTCAGCCTCAGCTGTAAGACCAGCAGTGCTGTATACAGTGACAGAAATGGACACTATTTGCACTGGTACCACCAGAAACCTGGATGAGCTCCTAAACTCATAATATACTTGGCTAAAATCCTCTAGTCTGGAACTCCATCTAGATTCAGTGGCAGTGGCTCTAGGAGTGACTTCACTCTGACCATCAGTGGAGTCCAGGCTGAAGATGCAGGAGATTACTACTGTCAGAGTGTCCACAGTGGTCCAGTGTTCACACATTGATACAGAGTTGTACAAAAACCTCCCTCAGTCAGACTGCACAGTGACTGTACTGCTACAGCTGGGACCTACTGCAGGTGCTGAGGGGGAAGAGACCGTGACATGGAACACTAATCAGCGAGGAAACCATGAGTATTTAAATCACATGTTCTCCATCATAATCATCATGGTTGTAGCTCGTTATATTTGTCATGACCTGAAAGGTCATCTAAAAGTTATTTGAGGTTTTGAAAAAACAATACCAGTCCAAACACAGAGTAACATAAAAAAAAGAAGTAAGATAAAAGGCGTTATAACCTCAACATTACTTCAATGTTACGTCAAAGTTACTTCAACGTTAAAATCACTTCAGCCCCCAAACCAAGTCCACACATTGAGCTCACAACCAAATGTTAGACTTAAATGGATTTTATCTTACAGCATTATATTAACTTTTTTCTAAAATACTAGTATAATACAATAGGGACTGAAAGAACTAAAGTACTAGTATAAAACAATAGGGACTGATAGTACTGAAGTACTAGGATAATACAATAGGGACTAATAGTACTGAAGTACTAGTATAATACAATGGAGAATGATTGTACTGAAGTACTAGTATAATACAATAGGGACTGATAGAACTGAAGTACTGGTATAATACAATCGGGACTGATAGAACTGAAGTACTAGTATAATACAATAGGGACTGATAGTACTGAAGTACTAGTATAATACAATAGGGACTGATAGAACTGAAGTACTAGTATAATACAATAGGGACTGATAGTACTGAAGTACTAGTATACTACAATATGGACTGATAGAACTGAAGTACTAGTATAATACCATGGGAACTGATCAAATCAAATCAAATTGATTTATATAGCCCTTCGTACATCAGCTAATATCTCGAAGTGCTGTACAGAAACCCAGCCTAAAACCCCAAACATCAAGCAATGCAGGTGTAGAAGCACGGTGGCTAGGAAAAACTCCCTAGAAAGGCCAAAACCTAGGAAGAAACCTAGAGAGGAACCAGGCTATGAGGGGTGGCCAGTCCTCTTCTGGCTGTGCCGGGTGGAGATTATAACAGAACATGGCCAAAATGTTCAAATGTTCATAAATGACCAGCATGGTCAAATATTAATAATCACAGTAGTTATCGAGGGTGTAGCAAGTCAGCACCTCAGGAGTAAATGTCAGTTGGCTTTTCATAGCCGATCACTAAGAGCATCTCTACCGCTCCTGCGGTCTCTAGAGAGTTGAAAACAGCAGGTCTGGGACAGGTAGCACGTCCGGTGGACAGGTCAGGGTTCCATAGCCACAGGCAGAACAGTTGAAACTAGAACAGCAGCAAGGCCAGGTGGACTGGGACAGCAAGGAGTCATCATGCCCAGTAGTCCTGACGCATGGTCCTAGGGCTCAGGTCCTCCGAGAGAGAGAAAGAAAGAGAGAAGGAGAGAATTAGAGAGAGCATACTTAAATTCACACAGAACACCGGATAAGACAGGAGAAGTACTCCAGATATAACAAACTGACCCTAGACCCCCGACACATAAACTACTGCAGCATAAATACTGGAGGCTGAGACAGGAGGGGTCAGGAGACACTGTGGCCCCATCCGATAATACCCCCGGACAGGGCCAAACAGGAAGGATATAACCCCACCCACTTTGCCAAAGCACAGCCCCCGCACCACTGGAGGGATATCTTCAACCACCAACTTACAATCCTGAGACAAGGCCGAGTATAGCCCACAAAGATCTCCTCCCCGGCACAAACCAAGGGGGGGCGCCAACCCAGACAGGAAGATCACGTCAGTGACTTAACCCACTCAAGTGACGCACCCCTCCTAGGGACAGCATGAATAGTACTGAAGTACTAGTATAATACAATAGGGACTGATTGTACTGAAGTACTAGTATAATAGCATAGGGACTGATAGTACTGAAGTACTAGTATAATACAATAGGGACTGATAGTACTGAAGTACTAGTATAATACAATAAGGACTGATGTACGAGTACAATACAATAGGGACCGATTGTACTGAAGTACTAATTTAATACAATTGGGACTGATAGTACTGAAGTCCAATATAATACCATAGGGACTGATAGAACTGAAGTACTAGTATAATACCATAGGGACTGATTGTACTGAAGTACTAGTATAATACCATAGGGACTGATAGTACTGAAGTACTAGTATAACACAATAGGGACTGAAAGAACTGAAGTACTAGTATAATACAATAGGGACTGAAAGTACTGAAGTACTAGTATAACACAATAGGGACTGATAGAACTGAAGTACTAGTATAACACAATAGGGACTGATAGTTCTGAAGTAATAGAATAATACAATAGGGGCTGATAATCCTGGGTTATGAGTATATTCCACTGACACACTTAGATAAATACATTTTGATATTGGATCACTGATATACAGTATAAGGTATTTAAAACATGGTCAAATATTATGCATCTGTATACTCTGTGTATAGTTAAATAGCTAACAGTTATGAATGTGGGTACTACCAGTAACACTATTTACATATGACACTTTGCATTGGCAGCACATGCTTCAGTGGTCTGGGAGTGTTTATAGCCCTGTGAGTAGAACACTTCATGACTGAGAGGTGTCCTTCATGACAACAGAACCCAAAACAACCATGACTTCTATCACCATCTTCATCTGGATATTTGCCCTCTGTCTCGAAGGTAAAGTATTTATGAATATCAGGTTCCTATCATCTCAATACTCATCATTTACCAATATTTATTGAATACTTGAATGGAAGGAAATCATCATAAGTAAATATCTGAATCATTTCTGGAAATATTTTATTCCTTCCCCTCAGAATCCAGAGGACAGTACACTGTGACTCAGACTCCTTCAGTGAAAGCTGTTCTCCCAGGACAGACAGTCTCTTTGAACTGTAAAACCAGCAGTAATGTGTATCCTAACTGTGGTTCATCTATGCCCTGTATGGCCTGGTACCAACAGAAACCTGGATCCATTCCCAAACTCCTTGTTTATCAAGGAAGTACTCTTAACTCTGGGACTCCATCTAGATTCAGTGGCAGTGGATCTGGGAGTGACTTCACTCTGACCGTCAGTGGAGTCCAGGCTGAAGATGCAGGAGATTACTACTGTCAGAGTTTACACATCCCCAATAGTAAATATGTGTTCACACAGTGATACAGAGCCGCACAAAAACCTCCCTCAGTCAGACTGCACAGTGACTGTACTGCTACAGCTGGGACCTACTGCAGGTGCTGAGGGGAGGAGATGATCCAGTATAATGACACAGTGTGTAATAGAGCTGAACAACAATAGAGTCAAAGTAGAGCTCTGTCTAGAAGACCTTACATCATAACTGATCACTAAATGTTCCACTTGATCATTAACTACATGTGTTTTGAATACACTGGACAGTGAGAGTCAGGATGCTGCTCCAGCTGAACATCCTTTTCCAGAACTCCAGGATTGGCTTCCTGCTTCTTGGTGGTTCAGTCCACTTTCCAGCTCATGATCCAGTCTGAGGGGAAGTCCTTGTTGGCCAGGCACATCAGTGTGGTCGTTGTCTTACTGGACAGCTCCTCACTAGAGTGGGGCAGGACAGTCAGGGTGGGGGGAACTGTTACCAAGGAGAAACAACACATCAACTACATCAAAATAAAGCACTTTGGAAATGACTTCTGAAACTGTATATGAATATAAAAGTTTTATTGCTAAAAGATGTGAAGAACACTAACTTTATATAAAACAGATTACAAGAATAAAGTATACAAGCAGAAAACATACAGGTATGACATGTTTAACTTTAGCATTACTTTGCATACATATATATTTTTTGGAACGTATCTGATCAGAATACTCATATTTATATATTTTTTTTAATCTAAGAGTTTTGATACAAACAACGGAGACCTTGTCACAAGTGTAGGTAGGAGTAGGCAGGAGGCAGTTGCAGGTTTAGAACTACTGAATTTATTAAAGCACCATATATAAAAACTGGACTAAACCAAAAGTGCAAAATAATAAAGGAATACTCAGGAAATAGTAGGAGAGATTCCTCTCAGGAAAACAAGCAACATTTACACTGACCGACAAAGACAAATGACAGAGGGAGTATAAACAGTTATAGAGTGAGGATTGGAACCAGGTGTGTGTAATGATGACGAGACAAGTTCGGGGTTGATGAGTGAACGTTGTTGCAAGCTGCAGGTTTGTCAGCAGCTAAAAGGCCGGCGACGCCGATCGCCTGAGCAGGACAGGAGGGGGAGCCAAAGCGAAGGCTGGCGTGAAAAACACTTTTTTGGTTACTACATGATTCCAAATGTATTATTTCATAGTTTTGATGTCTTCACTTTACAAAAAGTAAAAAAGTAAAAAATAAAGCTAAAACCTGGAATGAGTAGGTGTAGGTATATATATAATTTACAAGTCAAAAAATGGATGTAGCAACTACAGATTGCCCCTTTAAATCTATCAAAAGTGTGTAAATTTGAGCATGTGTCCATTAGGCCTATGGAGTTTTTTTATCAGCATGAATAAGATTTAGCAATAAAAGCCCAACTTTTATTCCATAGGCTGGGATCTGCACAATGCAGCCGTTGCAAGAGCGCATTGTTCACTGGCTGTCCACTGGTTTCAAAAACAATGATTGATAGGCAGCTTAAACTTCTTGAATTCAACCATTATTGGGATCAAATACACATTTAGATTTGTGAACAGCCATCCACAACAACCACAATCCGTAAGTCGTAAATAGCTAAATGAGAGAGCAGCAGTGTCATTCACATCAGTGCGCTTTGTAGATATCAATAATAATTGATCATTATACACACCTGGTTCCAATCCTCACTCTATAACTGTTTATATACTCCCTCTGTCATTTGTCTTTGTCGCTCATTGTACATGTTACTTGTTTCCCTGAGAGGGTTCTCTCCTACTATTTCCTGAGTACTTTATATTTTTCACTTTGGGTTTTGCCCTGTGCCTGTTTGTTTATGAATATATATTTTGAGCACATCAGCGTTTGGGTTTCGTCCTGCTTTGATCTATGGTGCTGAAATATATTCAGTAGTTATAAATCTGCGACTGCCTCCTGCCTGCTCCTCTCTACACCAGTGACAGTGTTAAACAAATCAAAATATGTTTTATATTTTAGATTCTTCAAAGTAGCGCCCTTTGCCTTGATGACAGCTTTGCACAATCTTGGCATTCTCTCAACCAGCTTCATGAGGTAAATTAGTATGAAATGTGCTGCATATTCATGAGATAGGGATCACTGGAATGATGATTAAATTAACTATTGGGATTATTTCTCAATCAAAACAAGATTTATTTGAACTCAGAGTCAAGAAGACATGTACAACTTAATCTCAAAATAGTTAATTTAGCACACAGCACTACTGATATTATTCACTATTATACTGTAACACTCAGCTGTAAAACACAACTGTTTCCAGAACTAGCACCATATGGGGACTCTCTATCCCCTTACAATGGCTTCTCCAGTCTCTACACACTACAGGGACTTCAAATCAAAGTTTATTTGTCACGTGCGCCGAATACAACAGGTGTAGACCTTACAGTGAAATGCTTACTTACAGGCTCTAACCAATAGTGCAAAAAAGGTGTTAGGTGAACAATAGGTAAGTAAAGAAATAAAACAACAGTAAAAAGACAGGCTATATACAGTAGCGAGGCTATAAAAGTAGCGAGGCTACATACAGACACCGGTTAGTAAGGCTGATTGAGGTAGTATGTACATGTAGATATGGTTAAAGTGACTATGCATATATGATGAACAGAGATTAGCAGTAGTGTAAAAGAGAGATTAGCGGGTGGTGGGTGGCGGGACACAATGCAGATAGCCCGGTTAGCCAATGTGCGGGAGCACTGTTTGGTCGGCCCAATTGAGGAAGTATGTACATGAATGTATAGTTAAAGTGACTATGCATATATCATAAACAGAGAGTAGCAGCAGCGTAAAAAGAGGTGTTGGGGGGGGGGACACAATGCAAATATTCCGGGTAGCCATTTGATTACCTGTTCAGGAGTCTTATGGCTTGGGGGTAAAAACTGTTGAGAAGCCTTTTTGTCCTAGCCTTGGCACTCCGGTACCGCTTGCCATGTGGTAGTAGAGATAACAGTTTATGACTGGGGTGGCTGGGGTCTTCGAACATTTTTAGGGCCTTCCTCTGACATCGCCTGGTGTAGAGGTCCTGGATGGCAGGCAGCTTAGCCCCAGTGATGTACTGGGCCATACGCACTACCCTCTGTAGTGCCTTGCGGTCAGAGGCCGAGCAATTGCTGTACCAGGCAGTGATGCAACCAGTCAGGATGCTCTCGATGTTGCAGCTGTAGAACCTGTTGAGGATCTCAGGACCCATGCCAAATCTTTTTAGTTTCCTGAGGGGGAATAGGCTTTGTCGTGCCCTTTGTTCTTGATGTGGACACCAGGGAACTTGAAGCTCTCAACCTACTCCACTACAGCCCCGTCGATGAGAATGGGGGCGTGCTCGGTCCTCCTTTTCCTCTAGTCCACAATCATCTCCTTTGTCTTGGTTACGTTGAGTGATAGGTTGTTATTCTGGCACCACTCGGCCAGGTCTCTGACCTCCTCCCTATAGGCTGTCTCGTTGTTGTCGGTGATCAGGCCTACTGTTGTGTCGTCTGCAAACTTGATGATGGTGTTGGAGTTGTGCCTGGCCATGCAGTCGTGGGTGAACAGGTAGTACAGGAGGGGACTGAGCATGCACCCCTGTGGAGCTCCAGTGTTGAGGATCAGCGTGGCAGATGTGTTGCTACCTACCCTCACCACCTGGGGGCGGCCCGTCAGGAAGTCCAGGATCCAGTTGCAAAGGGAGGTGTTTAGGCCCAGGATCCTTAGCTTAGTGATGAGCTTTGAGGGTACTATGGTGTTGAACGCTGAGCTGTAGTCAAGGAATAGCATTCTCACATAAGGGTTCCTTTTGTCCAGGTGGGAAAGGGCAGTGTGGAGTGCAATAGAGATTGCATCATCTGTGGATCTATTTGGGCGGTATGCAAATTTGAATGGGTCTAGGGTTTCTGGGATAATGGTGTTGATTTGAGCCATTACCAACCTTTCAAAGCAGTTCATGGCTACGGACGTGAGTGCTACGGGTCTGTAGTAATTTAGGCAGGTTGCCTTTGTGTTCTTGGGCACAGGGACCATGGTGGTCTGATTGAAACATGTTGTTATTACAGACTCAATCAGGGACATGTTGAAAATGTCAGTGAAGACACTTGCCAGTTGGTCAGCACATGCCTGGAGCACACGTCCTGGTAATCCGTCTGGTCCCGCAGCCTTGTGTATGTTGACCTGTTTAAAGGTCTTACTCACGTCGGCTACAGAGAGCATGATCACACAGTCGTCCGGAACAGCTGATGCTCTCATGCATGCCTCAGTGTTGCTTGTCTCGAAGCGAGCATAGAAGTGATTTAGCTCATCTGGTAGGCTCGTGTCACTGGGCAGCTCGTGGCTGTGCTTCTCTTTGTAGTCTGTAATAGTTTACACGCCCTGCCACATAAGACGAGGTTCGGAGCCGGTGTGGTATGATTCAATCTTAGCCCTGTATTGACGCTTTACCTGTTTGATGGTTCGTCGCAGGGCATAGCAGGATTTCTTGTAAGCTTCCGGGTTTGAGTCCCGCACCGTGAAAGCGGCAGCTCTACCCTTTAGCTCAGTGTGAATGTTTCCTGTAATCCATGGCTTCTGGTTGGGGTATGTACGTACAGTCACTGTGGGGACGACGTCCTTGATGCACTTATTGATAAAGCTAGTGACTGATGTGGTGTACTCCTCAATGACTTCTCTGGAAGGTTGCCGAATAACTGGTGTCATAACTGATGTTGTCATGGGCGACCCTGCAGTTGTACACCTCTCCCTCTTCCCAGCATGCCTTGCTCAGGGTCAGGGTGCTGCTTCGGCTGTAGCAGCCGCCCTTCTCTTCTTCTGTGGTGGTCAGGACCCCCTCCTTCCCTCCTCCCCGTCCATATCCGAGCTCACCATCGCCCCCTGGGGGTGCTCAGCAGGCAGGCCAGTGTGGCCGAGCCCCCAGAGAGCTGCTCAGAGGACGGGGGGAGCAGAGACACTGTGGGCCTGACAGAGAGACCAGCTGGAGAGGAGAGAAAGAGAGAGAGAGAGGCAATACACACAAGATAAACAATTAGCTACAGTACGGAGAACAACTGACAACAACATAACAATGAATCTATAAAGATAAAGGCAAAAAGAAACTCTGAAAATATTTTTAGACAAAACAATCCATCAGATAAATGTATGTTACATTCATGCTCTACAGTTTAGCCCACCAAGAGCAACAAAACACTAGGAGGGGGTTTCCTGGACACAGATGAAGACTAGTACGAGACTAAAAGAACATTCAATGAAGATTATCCAATGAGCTTGCTTTTAGTCCAGGACTAGGATGAATGTGTCCAGGAAACTGCCCCTAAGTCCACAAAGACATGCAGTTAACAGATTCAGATTTACTATTCAGTGTCAAGGTTGGGGTTCAGACCCAGGGCCCCAAGCTTAATGATGAGCTTGGAGGGTACTATGGTGTTGACGGCTGAACAATAGTCAATGAACAGTATTCTTACATAGGTATTCCTCTTGTCCAGATGGGATAGGGCAGTGTGCAGTGCGATGGTGATTGCAATGTCTGTGGATCTATTGGGGAGGTATGCAAATTGAAGTGGGTCTAGGGTGTCAGGTAAGGTGGAGGTGATATGATCCTTAAACTAGCCTCTCAAAGCACATCATGATGACAGAAGTGAGTGCTACGGGGCAATAGTCATTTAGTTCAGTTACCTTTGCTTTCTTGGGTATAGGAACAACGGTGGCCATCTTGAAGCAAGTGGGGACAGCAGACTGGGATAGGGAGATATTGAATATGTCCGTAAACACTCCAGCCAACTGGTCTGCGCAGCCCAATTCAGATCTTCTTTTCAAATCAGCTCTGATGTCGAAAGAGCTGATGTGATTGGTCAAAAGACAAATGAGTTGAAAAAAGATCCGAATTGGCCTGCCAGTGTAGATGCAGCCAGTGTCTCTCTGGGATAATGAAATTGTGTTTCCATAGAGAGGACACTTTGTATTGGCAGCACATGCTTCAGTGCTCTGGGAGTGTTTATATATGTTTGCATAGAGAGGACATTGTGAGATGAACACTTCATGACTGAGAGCTGTCCTTCATGACAACAGAACCCACAACAACCATGACTTTCATCACCATCTTCATCTGGACACTTTCGCTCTGCTTTCAATGTTATATCGTTTACAGAAAATTACCTTGACAATATAAAGTTATTATTATATACAGTACTGGACAAATGTAATGCTAATTACTATACATCTCTGTTTCAGAGTCCAGAGGACAGATCACTGTGACTCAGTCTCCTGCAGTGAAAACTGTTTCAGTGGGTTACTCAGTCAGTCTCAGCTGTAAGACTAGCAGTGCTGTAATCATTTATAGACAAAGGTTGGCCTGGTATCAACAGAAATGGAGAAACTCCTAAACTAACTCTGGGACTCCCTCTAGATTCAGTGGCAGTGGATCTGGGAGTGACTTCACTCTGACCATCAGTGGAGTCTAGACTGAAGATGCAGGAGATTACTACTGTCAGAGTTTACACCTTCACAATGATGAACATGTGTTCACACAGTGCTATAGAGACGTATAGAAACCTCCTTCAGATTTCACAGTAACTGCACTAGTTGGGTATGACAGCAGGTGCTGAGGAAGAGACAGTGAACTGGAACACTGACTGAACTAAAATACACTGAGCAAATTTATCAGTGAAACTTAATCTGTCAACTCATTTACTGTCACCAAAGCATTCCTGAAGTGGTAACCCATATACTGTCACCAAAGCATTCCTGAAGTGGTAACCCATATACTGTCACCAAAGCATTCCTGAAGTGGTAACCCATCAGTGGCAGCACATACATTTTTATAAATGTCTAGGAATTAGAAAATCTATAGAAAGTCTTAACCACCTTGATCATTTTCCCCTAGTTCCTACAACGTTCACCCATTTCATAATTGATTATTCCACATCTGCTTTGAAAAATCCAATGCAAACATTTCATTATATGCAATAATGTGCAAAACATTGAATGGACTGCATAATTATGTGTGTAATAATGTCTCACATTGTTTCAGAATAAATACTCCAGTCATGTCCCGCTGCTGAATAGTGCATTTCAAGCAAGATTTCAACCATATTTATTGATGTTATAAATTAGTAATAAAATCCATAAACCAGAGTACAAAGACCCTCAAGTCTAAACATCACCTACACCCTAAATAGCCACCCTCTGGTTCCAGGATTGTCTATGTAGAATGAAGTTAACTGGTCCCGTGTGGCTCAGTTGGTAGAGCATGGCGCTTGCAACTCAAGGGTTGCTGGTTCGATTACATTGGGGGACCAGTATGAAAATGTATGCACTCACTACTGTAAATTGCTCTGGAGAAGAGCATCTGCTAAATTACTCAAATGAATGCATACAAGCTGATCTGTTTGCATAGAGGACACTTTGCATAGACAGCTCATGCTTCAGTGCTCTCTGAGTATTTATATCCCTGTGAGTTTAACACTTCATGACTGAGAGTTGTCCTTCATGACAACAGAACCCACAACAACCATGACTTTTATCACCATCTTCATCTGGACACTGGCACTCTGCTTTCAAGGTACCATTTTTTTGTTCTTCGTATTATAGAAAATATCATTCAAGCTACATGAAATAATCATATATATGGCTTTAATATGTATATTCAGAACTATTTGTGTATTCAATAATTGTGTTTTTATTATATTTTTTAGAATCCAGAGGACAGGTCACTGTGACTCAGATTCCTGAAATGAAAGCTGTTCTCCCAGGACAGCCAGTCTCTCTGAACTGTAAAACCAGCAGTAATGTGCATGACGCAGGAGGCTCTAATCCCCGTCTAGCCTGGTATCAACAGAAGCCTGGAGGAGCTCCTAAACTCCTTATTTACAATGCTAAAACACTTCAGTCTGGGACTCCATCTAGATTCAGTGGCAGTGGAACTCATAGTGACTTCACTCTGACCATCAGTGCAGTCCATGCTGAAGATGCAGGAGATTACTACTGTCAGAGTGAACACTTCATCAATAGTAAATATGTGTTCACACAGTGATATAGAGTCTGACAAAAACCTCCCTCAGTCAGACTGCACATTGACTGTACTGCTACAGCTGGGACCTACTGCAGGTGCTGAGGGGAGGAGATGATCCAGTACAATGACACAGTGTGTAGTAGAGCTGAACAACAATAGAGTCAAACTAGAGCTGTGTCTAGAAGACCTTAGATCATAACTGATCACTAAATGTTCCACTTGATCATTAACTACATGTTGACTCTGTTGAGTAACTCAAGGAAAACCACCAACCAATCTGAAAAGAAATCAAATCAAATTTCATTGGTCACATACACATGGTTAGCAGATTTTAATGCGAGTGAAGCGAAATGCTTGTGCTTCTAGTTCCGACCGTGTAGTAATATCTAACAAGTAAACTATACATTTCACAACAACTACCTTATACATACAAGTGTAAAGGAATGAATAAGAATATGTACATATAAATATATGGATGAGTGATTGCCGTGCGGCATAGGCAAGATGCAGTAGATGGTATAGAGTACAGTATGTACATATGAGAGGAGTAATGTAGGGTATGTAAGCATTATATAAAGTGGCTTTGTTTAAAGTGACTAGTGATACATTTATTTCATCCAATTTTTTATTATTAAGTGGCTAGAGATTTGAGTGAATATGTTGGCATCAGCCACTCAATGTTAGTGATGAATGTTTAACAGTCTGATGGCCTTGAAATAGAAGCTGTTTTTCAGTCTCTCGGTCCCAGCTTTGATGCACCTGTACTGACCTCGCCTTCTAGATGATAGCGGGGTGAACAGGCAGTGGCTCGGGTGGTTGTTGTCCTTGATCTTTTCGGCCTTCCTGTGACATCAGGTGGTGTAGGTGTCCTGGAGGGCAGGTAGTTTGCCCCCGGTGATGCGTTGTGCAGACCTCACTACCCTCTGGAGAGCCTTACGGTTGTGGGTGGAGCAGTAGCCGTACCAGGCGATGATACGGCCCGACAGGATGCTCTCGATTGTGCATCTGTAAAAGTTTGTGAGTGTTTTCGGTGACAAGCCAAATTTCTTCAGCCTCCTGAGGTTGAAGAGGCGCTGTTGTGCCTTTTTCTCCATGCTGTCTGTGTAGGTGGACCATTGCTTTTTCTCCGTGATGTGTATGTACGCTGAGGAACTTAAAACTTTCCACCTTCTCCACTACTGTCCCGTCAATGTGTATAGGGGGGTGCTCCCTCTGCTGTTTCCTGAAGTCCACGATCATCTCCTTTGTTTTGTTGACAATACAATAATCAAAATCCCTGAATATGACCTCTGTTTTGAATACACTCCTGGACAGTGAGAGTCAGGGTGCTGCTCCAGCTGAACAGGCCATCCTTTTCCAGAACTCCAGGATTGGCTTCCTGCTTCTTGGTGGTTCAGTCCACTTTCCAACTCATGATCCAGTCTGAGGGGAAGCCCTTGTTGGCCAGGCATATCAGTGTGGTCGTTGTCTTACTGGACAGCTCCTCACTAGAGGGGGGCAGGACAGTCAGGGTGGGGAAACTGTTACCAAGGAGAAACAACACATCAACTACATCAAAATAAAGCACTTTGGAAATGACTTCTAAAACTGTATATTAATATAACAGTTATATTGCTAAAAGATGTGAAGAAAACAGTAACTTAATATAAATCAGATTAAAGTAATAAAGTATACAAGCAGAAAAGATATAGGTATGACGTGTTTAACTTAAACATTACTTTGTCAAACAGATATTTTTTTAGGAACGTATCTGATCAGAATACTCAAACTTATAATATTTTTTGAATCCAAGAGGTTTGATACAAACATAACGGAGACCCTGTCACAAGTGTAGGTTGGAGTAGGCAGGAGGCAGTTGCAGGTTTAGAACTACTGAATTTATTAAAGCACCATATATTAAAACTGGACTAACCAAAAGTGCAAAATAATAAAGTATTCAGGAAATAGTAGGAGAGATTCCTCTCAGGAAAACAATCAACATTTACAATGAGCGACAAAGACAAATGACAGAGGGAGTATATATACAGTGATAGAGTGAGGATTGGAACCAGGTGTGTGGAATGATGACGAGACAAGTCGGGGTTATTGAGTGAAGGGCGTTTGCAAGCAGCAGGTCGGCAACGCCGAATGCCTGAGCTGGACAGGAGGGGGAGCCAAAGCAAAGACTGGTGTGACAAACACTTTTTTGCTTACTAGATGATTCCATATGTGATATTTCATATTTTTGATGTCTTCACTATTAAAAAATCTAAAAAGTAAAAAAATAGTAAAAAATAAAGCAAAATTCTGGAATGAGTAGGTGTGTCCAAACTTCTGACTGGTACTGTGTGTATATACAGTGTATATACAGTTGAAATCTGGAGTTTACATACACCTTTGCCAAATACATTTCAAATTAGTTTTTCACAATTCCTGACATTTAATCCCAGTAAAAATTCCCTGTCTTAGGTCAGTTAGGATCACCACTTTATTTTAAGAATGTGAAATGTCAGAATAATAGTAGAGAGAATGATTTATTTCAGCTTTCATCACATTCCCAGCGGGTCAGAAGTTGACATACACTCAATTAGTATTTGGTAGCATTGCCTTTAAATTGTTTCTCTTGGGTCAAACGAAACGTTTGACCCAAACGGGTAGCCTTCCACAAGCTTTCCACAATATGTTGGGTGAATTTTGGCCCATTCCTCCTGACAGAGCTGGTGTAACTGAGTCTGGTTGTAGGCCTCCTTGCTCGCACACACTTTTTCAGTTCTGCCCACAAATTTTCTATAGGATTGAGGTCAAGGCTTTGTGATGGCCACTCCAATACTTTGACTATGTTGTCCTTAAGCCATTTTGCCACAACTTTGGAAGTATGCTTGGGGTCATTGTCCATTTGGAAGACGCATTTGCGACCAAGCTTTAACTTCCTGACTGATGTCTTGAGATGTTGCTTCAATATATCCACATCATTTTCCTGCCTCATGATGCCATCTATTTTGTGAAGTGCACCAGTCCCTCCTGCAGCAAAGCACCCCCACAACATGATGCTGCCACCCCCGTGCTTCACGGTTGGGATGGTGTTCTTCGGCTTGCAAGCCTCCCCCTTTATCCTCCAAACATAACGATGGTCATTATGGCCAAACAGTTATATTTTTATTTCATCAGACCAGAGGACATTTTTCCAAAAAGTATAATCTTTGTCCCCATGTGCAGTTGCAAACCGTAGTCTTGCTTTTTTATGGCGGTTTTGGAGCAGTGGCTTTTTCCTTGCTGGGCCTTGTGGGGCCCCTGTATTGAGGATCAGCGTAGTGGGGGGGGGGCTGTCAGGAAGTCCAGGATCCAGTTGCACAGGTCGGGGTTCAGACCCAGGACCCCGAGTTTAATGACGAGCTTGGAAGGTACTATGGTGTTGAAGGCTGACCTATAGTCAGTGATCAGCATTCTTACATAGGTATTCCTCTTGTCCAGATGGGATAGGGCAGTGTGCAGTGCGATGGTGATTGCAATGTCTGTGGATCTATTGGGGAGGTATGCAAATTGAAGTGGGTCTAGAGTGTCAGGTAAGGTGGAGGTGATATGATCCTTAACTAGCCTCTCAAAGCACTTCATGATGACAGAAGTGAGTGCTACGGGGCGATAGTCATTTAGTTCAGTTACCTTTGCTTTCTTGGATACAGGAACAATGGTGGACATTTTGAATCAAGTGGGGACAGCAGACTGGGATAGGGAGAGATTGAATATGTCCGTAAACACTCCAGCCAGCTGGTCTGCGCAGCCCAATTCAGATATTTTTTTCACTCGTTGGTCTTCTGACCAATTAAATCAGCGCTGATGTCAAAAGATCTGATGTGATTGGTCAAAAGACAAATGAGTGGGAAAAAGATTAGAATTGGCCTGTCTGTGTAGACGCAGCCAGTGTCCCTCTGGAATCATGAAGGTATGTTTGCATAGAGAGGACATTGTGAGTTGAACACTTCACGACTGAGAGCTGTCCTTCATGACAACAGAACCCACAACAACCATGATTTTTGTCATCATCTTTATCTGGACACTTGCCCTCTGCTTTCAAGGTAATACCATTTACAGAAAATTACCCTGAGAATATAAAGTTATTATTTTATACAGTCCTGGACAAATTAATTAACAATTGAATGCTAACTACTATACATCACTGTTTCAGAGTCCAGAGGACAGATCACTGTGACTCAGTCTCCTGCAGTGAAAATTGTTTCAGTGGGTCACTCAGTCAGTCTCAGCTGTAAGACCAGCAGTGCTGTAAACATTTGCGGACATAGACAGAGGTTGGCCTGGTATCAACAGAAACTTGGAGACACTCCTAGACTCCTTACATATTTCATTATTACCCGTGACTCTGGGATACCATCTAGATTCAGTGGCAGTGGATCTGGGAGTGACTTCACTCTGACCATCAGTGTAGTCCAGGCTGAAGATGCAGGAGATTACTACTGTCAGAGTTTACACATCCCCAATAGTAAATATGTGTTCACACAGTTATACAGAGCCGTACAAAAACCTCCCTCAGTCAGACTGCACATTGACTGTACTGCTACAGCTGGGACCTACTTCAGGACAGGGTGGTTCTGCTTGTCCCAGAATAGAGCAGCACTGTCACCATATTAGAAATGAAACATAAACAAACTCAGCAAAAAAAGAAAGTTGGAGGCCACGGGAAGGAGTGTTGTATGGCATTGAAGCTCGTTTGGAGGTTTGTTAATTTCCATAATGAACAAATCATTTTCGTAATAATGTAGGCAGTTCATGCTAAGGATTGTTACCTGTAACCAGGATTGCCATTACAAAAATTACATTTTTGGCAAGAAATTATTATTTTAGCAAACAATTATTGAGATTCATCCTATATTGTCCCTAACATCTTTACTCCCTTGCAACAGTTGTGGGATACATACACACACACAAACACTCATACACACTCAACCCCTTTCCCCCACAAATAACGATAAACTCAGATGCTCAACAGTTGTTCCATCCCAGAGCCCAACTCAAGAAAATACTTGATTTACGAATGCATATACAGTTGCAGATGTTTGAGAAGGCATACAAAATTGAGCAAAAACTGGAGAAAATTGGGAGATTTGATTAACCACTGTCAAGTACTAGGTGACTGAGATCAGATACACCCCCTTCCCCTGAAACACACACACAAGGGTCCCCCGTTGTGACCATTTTCCCAAGCATCTCTGTGCAGTCAGACCTTTGATTATTTTGTACCACCAGGGCAACAATAATATGCCCCCTCTCTGTGTGACACCCTCCCCATGGGTTACTGCAGATAGTCTTGCCAGCACTGCCACTACCTGGGTGGGGGCACCCCACCGGAATCCCCACCGGCTAGGTACAAGGTCGTAAAGGTTCTCATTAGCAGCTTTGAGAATTTCCTTGTATATTATGCTCTCCCATCAGGGGGCTTTGGCTTTGTAGGACCAACCCAGCCAGGCAGGCTCAGAATCTTGAGGGGGCGGTGTTGCTTTAGTAGGTCTCTGACCACATTCATCTTTCTGATTTGGCTGCGTATAGGATACTTACAGAAGGCCCATGAAACAGATAAGGACTTCTCCTTAGTGTATGGGTTGCTCAGGTGGGTGTCCATGGTATAGGGTTGGGGACCATTCCATCAGGATAGAACAATAAATAAATAAACAATATTTATAATTTATTTGAAAATGTATATCTCATATCTGCAGAAAATTGAAAGCTCTCTGGCACAACCTCTGGTCACAGGTGAGCCTGCACCATTCTCATCCAGAGCCTTCTGTTGCACACCTGTTTTTGCATGTTAACTTTCCTGAGTTTTCCCCGCATTCCCAGCATAAGGCGGTCGTCGATTCATGCGCGGCTGGGAATTTTATCGACAGAGCATTCGCCCATAGTTTAGGGATCCCTATTGTTCCAGTGGTTAGGCCCTTCCCAGTTCACGCTCTGGACAGTCGACCATTGGGGTCTGGGTTGATTAGGGAGGCCACCACTCTCCTGGGCATGGTGACGCAGGGGGGTCACGAGGAGAGAATCAGTCTCTTCCTCATTGACTGTCCTGTGTTTCCCGTGGTGCTAGGCCTTCCCTGGTTAGCTTGTCATGATCCCACTATTTCATGGCAACAGAGGGCTCTCACGGGGTGGTCGCGAGAGGGCTCGGGAGGTGTTTAGGGGTTTCCGTTGGTGCTACAACGGTGGAAAGTCCAGACCAGGTCTCCACCGTGCGCATTCCCCCCGAATATTCCGATTTGGCTCTCGCCTTCTCTAAGAAGAGGGCGACTCAATTACCACCCCATTGTCGGGAGGATTGTGCGATAAACCTCCAGGTAGACGCCGCACTTCGCAGGAGTCACGTGTATCCCCTGTCACAGGCGGAGAAGGCGGCTATGTAAACATATGTCTCCGAATCCCTGCGTCAGCGGTACATTCGGTCCTCCACTTCACCCGCCTCCTCGAGTTTATTTTTTGTGAAGAAGAAGGAGGGAGGTCTGCGCCCGTGTATTGACTATCGAGCCCTAAACCAGATCACTGTGAAGTACAGTTACCCGCTACCTCTTATAGCCACAGCGATTGAGTCAATGCACGGGGCGCGCTTCTTCACCAAACTAGATCTCAGGATCGCTTACAACCTGGTGCGTATCCGGGAGGGAGAAGAGTGGAAGACGGCGTTCAGTACTACCTCAGGGCATTATGAGTACCTCGTCATGCCGTACGGGTTGATGAATGCTCCATCAGTCTTCCAAGCCTTTGTATACGAGATTTTCAGGGACCTGCACGGGCAGGGTGTAGTGGTGTATATTGATGACATTCTGATATACTCCGCTGCATGCGCCGAGCATATGTCCCTGGTGCGCAGGGTGCTTGGTCGACTGTTGGAGCATGACCTGTACGTCAAGGCTGAGAAATGCCTGTCCTTCCAGCAGTCCGTCTCCTTCCTAGGGTACCGCATTTCCACATCAGGGGTGGAGATGGAGAGTGTCTGCATTTCAGCCGTATGTAATTGGCCGACTCCAACCACGGTAAAGGAGGTGCAGCGGTTTCTAGGGTTTGCCAATTACTACCGGAGGTTTATCCGGGGTTTTGGTCAGGTAGCGGCTCCCATTACCTCACTGCTGAAGGGGGCCCGGTACGTTTACAGTGGTCGGCTGAGGCGGACAGGGCTTTTGGTCACCTAAGGGCTCTCTTTACCTCGGCTCCCGTGCTGGCCCATGCGGATCCCTCTTTGGCATTCACAGTGGAGGTGGACTCGTCCGAGGCTGGGAGAGCCGTGCTCTCTCAGCGCTCGGGCACGCCACCGAAGCTCCGCCCCTGTGCCTTCTTCTCGAGGAAGCTCAGCCCGGCGGAGCGAAACTATGATGTGGGGGACCGGGAGTTGTTGGCTGTTGTCAAGGCGTTGAAGGCGTGGAGACATTGGCTTGAGGGGGCTAAACACCCTTTTCTCATCTGGACTGACCACCGCAACCTGGAGTACATCCGGGCAGCGAGGAGACTGAACCCTCGCCAGGCAAGGTGGGCCATGTTTTTCACCCGTTTTGTTTTTTCCCTTTCCTACAGACCAGGTTCCCAGAAAGTCAAAGCAGACGCACTGTCCCGGCTGTATGACACAGAGGAGCGGCCCATGGATCCCACTCCCATACTCCCGGCCTCCTGCCTGGTGGCGCCGGTAGTGTGGGAGCTGGACGCGGACATTGAGAAGGCGTTACGTGCAGAGCCCGCTCCCCTCCAGTGTCCCGCTGGGCGTCTGTACGTTCCATCTGCTGTCCGTGACCGGTTGATCTATTGGGTCCACACGTCACCCTCCTCTGGTCATCCAGGCATCGGTCGGACGGTGCTCTGTTTGAGTGGGCAGTACTGGTGGCCTACCTTGGCCAAGGACGTGAGGGTTTATGTTTCCTCCTGCTCGGTGTGCGCCCAGTGTAAGGCTCCTAGGCACTTGCCCAGAGGTAAGCTACACCCCTTACCCATTCCACAACGGCCATGGTTGCATCTGTCGGTCGATTTCCTCACCGATCTTCCCCCCTCACAGGGGAACACCACGATCCTGGTCGTTGTGGATTGTTTCTCTAAGTCCTGCCGTCTCCTCACTCCTCAGTCTGCCTACGGCCCTACAGATTGTGGAGGCCTTGTTTACGCACGTCTTCTGGCACTACGGGGTGCCTGAGGATATAGTGTCTGATCGGGGTCCCCAGCTCACGTCGAGGGTCTGGAGGGCGTTCATGGAATGTCTGGGGGTCTCGATCAGCCTCACCTCGGGTTTTCACCCCGAGAATAATGGGCAGGTGGAAAGAGTGAACCAGGATGTGGGTAGGTTCTTGCGGTCTTATTGGTAGGACCTGCCGGGGGAGTGGGCGGCGTTCGTGCCCTGGGCCGAGATGGCTCAGAACTTGTTCCGCCACTCCTCCACTAACCTCTCCCCCTTCCAGTGCGTACTGGGGTACCAGCCAGTTCACCTTGGCATCAGAGTCAGATCAAGGCTCCTGCGGTGGACGACTGGATCAGGCGTGCGGAGGAGACATGGGACGCCACCCATGTTCACCTTCAGCGGGCCGTGCTGCGCCAGAAAGCCAGCACAGACCGTCACCGCAGTGAGGCCCCGGTGTTCGCACCGGGGGACCGGGTCTGGCTCTCGACCCGAAACCTGCCCCTCCGCCTGCCCTGCCGGAAGCTGGGGCCGCGGTTTGTGGGGCCATTTAAAGTCCTGAGGAGACTAAACGAGGTTAGTTACAGGTTACAGCTTCCCCCCGATTACCGTGTAAACCCCTCGTTCCATGTGTCTCTCCTCAGGCCGGTGGTGGCTGGCCCGCTCCAGGAGTCTGAAGTGCGGGAGGTTCCTCCGCCCCATCTGGACATCGAGGGTCCCGGCATATTCCGTTCGCTCCATACTGGAATCGAGGCGTCGGGCGAGGGGCCTTCAGTACCTCGTGGAGTGGGAGGGGTACGGTCCGGAGGAGAGATGCTGGGTTCCGGGGGAGGACGTGTTGGACCCTTCACTGCTGCAGGAGTTCCACAGTTGCCGTCCGGATCGCCCTGCACCTCGCCCACCGGGTCGTCCCCGAGGCCGGTGTCGGCGTGCTGCTGGAGCCGCACGTCAAGAGGGGGTACTGTCACGACTCCCGCCGAAGTCGGTCCCTCTCCTGGTTCGGGCGGCGTTCGGCGGTCGAAGTCACCGGTCTTCTAGCCATCACCGCTCCACCTTTCATTTTCCATTTGTTTTCTCTTGTTTTCCTGCACACCTGGTTTACATCCCCTCATTACTCTACATGTATATTATCCTCTGTTCCCCCATGTCTGTGTGTGGTATTGTTCGTTCGTTACGTGTGTGACGCTACAGGCTGGTTTTCCGCCGGGTATTGTTGTAACCCGTGGTTTTGTTATTTGTACCTATTTCTGTATTTGTGCGCTATCACTTTTTTCCATGGGCCAGAGTGTTGTGACGCAGTTGCGTACGGCTGTTTTCCTCTGACTGAATAAAGTGTGCCTGTTCACTCATCTCTGCTCTCCTGCACCTGACTTCATTCGACCAGTTGCGCACACTGTGACACATACCCACATACTGTGCCTTCTATGTCCTCTGTTTGCTGTGTTTTATCTCTACCATGTTGATTGAGTACTTTTGTGTTTCAGTTCCTTATATTTAAAAATGCATTATTTCGCTAATTATCCTTTCTTCTAATGCTGTCTTATCAATTTATGAAATACTATAAACAGAAAGTCTAATACTAATTATTTTCCAACATTCCCCCTATCTAGAATGGTATAGCGTAGCTGTAGTTTATTTCTTTAATTAACAATTATTGTATTTTTTGCTTGTCTATATATATTTTTATTACAATCCCTAACATGGCTAGTATTGGGTGTTGCATTATTTGAGTCCTCTATGGGAACTGTGTAACATTTAGCATAGCCATGGACTAGTCTTTGTGTCTTGGAACATTTGGTTATCAATATACAGTTTATCGACTACAAGAGCTACACGTTTCCCTTTAAATCTTTTGTCCTTGAAGACTGGGTACAGAACTTTGCGGCGTTTTGCAACTTCGTTCATGCCTATTTTCATGCCAGCAAGTCTTTTATCCAGGCTTTTAACCATGATTTTATCTTTAAAGAAAACAAATTTGGCAACGATTGGGCGCTCATATCTCTGTCCTCTCTGTCTGAAACAGTGTACATTTCAAGTTGGATTTTGTCGACAGCTTCGCGTGGGATCTGAAGCGCTGTAAGGAGGAACTCCCTCACTACACCCTCAGGAATTTCTCCTTCTTTCTCACAGACTCCTTCTTAACAGATTTTCTCTCATAGTTCTAGTCTGTATGTCAAGTAAGGCTTCTCTCATAAAGATGTTCTCCTTTTAAGTTCATTAACCTCTCTTGGGTAGGGGGCAGTATTTTCACGTCCGGATGAAAAGCGTGCCCAAAGTAAACTGCCTGTTACTCAGGCCCAGAAGCTAGGGTATGCATATAATTGGTCGATTTGGATAGAAAAAACTCTAAAGTTACTAAAACTGTTAAAATAATGTCTGTGACTATAACAGAACTGATATGGCAGGCGATACCCCGAAAACAAACCATCCCCAAAAAATAATAATTCAGCCTACCACTATTTTCAATGGCTGTCACTTTTATTATAAGGCGAAGTCCTCCCAGGTTGTAGTTCTTAGGGCTAGATGTCAACAGTCTTTAGAAAGAGTTTCAGGCTGGTTTTTGGAAAAATGAGCCAGAAATTGTAGTATTTCTAGGTGGCTCCCATTTTGGCTGTAGTGTTTCCAAGCGCGTAAATGAGTGCACGTTCTTTGGTACTTTCCTCCGGTGTAGACAATAACGATTCTCCGTATTAAATTGTATAGTTTATTTACGTATTAGGGTACCTAAGGTTTGATTATAAATGTTGTTTGACTTTAGTAGTCAAGTTTATTAGTAACGTTTGGGATTCATTTTGTATGCATTTTGATGGAGGGAAACTGGGTGGATTATTGACTGAAGCGCGCCAGCTAAACTGAGTTTTTATGGATATAAAGAAGGACATTATCGAACAAAAGGACCATTTGTGATGTAACTGGGACCTTTTGAGTGCCACCAGAAGAAGATCATCAAAGGTAAGGCATTTATTATATCACTATTTCTGACTTTCATGTCGCACCTCCCTGGTTGAAATATGTGGTTTTATATGGTTTTGTATGCGGGGCACTGTTCTCAGATAATCGCATGGTGTGCTTTCGCCGTAAAGCCTTTTTGAAATCTGACACAGTGGCTGGATTAAGAAGAAATTAAGCTTTATTTTTGATGTGTTACACTTGTGATTTTATGAAAGTTAAATATTTATAATTCTGTAGTTTGTATTTCGCGCTCTGCAATTTCACCGGATGTTGGCCAGGTGGGACGCTACCGTCCCACCTGCCCATAAGAAATTAATGTCCATTTCAATCTTATTCACTGTCCCTTTTAGCTTGTTTGTTTCTTTCTCCATTGTCACAGCTTTTTCGTCACTCATCTCAAGGCTCGCCTTCAACTCATTTGTATCATTAATGGGTAGTTCAATTATGCCCAGTTTTTCATTTATTGATTTTAACAGATCAGTTTCCACCCTTACCATACCCGGGGGTTAAAGCTTAAATCGTCTGTATCCATCGAGGAGTGGCGTTTTCTTTTGGAGATTGGTTCTCCTTGTTTACTCTCCGTCATGTTTGGGTGTTGCTTGTTTTCCTAATATTTGTAGATACATTTCTCTAGCCTTATGATTTGTTTTGTGTTGTTATCCAGATTGTTATCCTGTTATCCAGATCCAGTGCTAATATTGAGTGTAACTTACAGATATTGAATATTACGTTTTTATCTTGAGGTAATTTGCACTGCTGTGTTCAGTCCGCCATCTTACTGCTTAGCAGTCATGTCTTTAGTAATACCCATCTTAAGTAATACCCACGGAAGGTCTGTGGGGCGACGCACAATTGGCCTAGCGTCGTCCGGGTTAGGGAGGGTTTGGCCGGTAGGGATATCCTTGTCTCATCGCGCACCAGCGCAGTGGTGGTCGCCAGGTGCACGGTGTTTCCTCCGACACATTGATGCGGCTGGCTTCCGGGTTGGATGCGCGCTGTGTTAAGAAGCAGTGCTGCTTGGTTGGGTTGTGTTTCGGAGGACGCATGGCTTTCGACCTTCGTCTCTTCCGAGCCCGTACGGGAGTTGTAGCGTTGAGACAAGATAGTAACTACTAACAATTGGATACCACGAAATTGGGGAGAAAAGGGGGGGTAAAAAAATAAATAATAATTTAAATAAAAGAAAAGAAAAAAAATACCCATCTTACATGTAATCTATTACATGCTGGTTTATTCATTGTAAGAAAGTCCCACTCGTTGAATCCACCATAGAGGTTACAGTAAAACTAGTCAACCCACTCACATCTGGCCCAGTCCAGGCAGTGAAACTGAAACTAGATTGGTAGCAGTGGGAGTGAAACAGATTTGCATAGACAGGGCTCGGTGGTTCTGCTTGTCCCAGAATAGAGCAGCACTGTCACCAGATGTTCACCCTGTCCCCAGGGGCTTGGAGGTAGAGAAGACTATAACTCTACTTTCTATCTTGAAGTAGTGGCACTTGCAATATTAGTCATTTTAATAATGTATTTAACTTCAAATCACAGACTATAACACATGTCCAAGACACCCGTAGACTGTGTGATGGTTCTTATTTTATTGCTGTAAAGTCTGTCAAGTTAAACATGTCTGACACAGACTCAGTATCCTGATGAGTAAAGACAGTCATCAACTACTACCATGGCAGAACCTCTTCTATTATATCATAGTATATTGAGATGGTATTAATTACTGGTCAATGATGATGTTAAGTGAGAATGAGGTTAAGGCCTGACAGTTTTCAAAGACACCATGAATCAGCCTTACTGATGACATTTATTTTTCCAGAATATTACAAATATATCTATGATCCAGTTAACTAATAGAAACAACACAATTATGGATTGCAAAAATACATCTTTATTTGAATCCATTATTACATAATTGAAGCATCAAAGCAAACATGATAGTGAATAAAATAGATCACATCAAATCTAAAACGAACAAAATCTCAGTCTACAGATTGGATTGACACATGAACTCAAGCCAAGCCCCCTGTTATTCAATACGAGAGCGATCACTAAATCAGAGAACGAAGCAAGTCAAAGCAGAGGAACCAGCAATCTCTCTCCACAGGGGTGTGTGACTGGTGGGTCCTACCCAGAACAGTCAGCCTTCCTCAGGATCTTGGTGACTGGAGTCTGAGATTTCTGCTGGGCTTCACAGGTCACCTCTCCTGCCTTGGTCCACTCCTGGGCAGTGAGAGTCAGGGTGCTGCTCCAGCTGTACAGACCGCCCTTCTCCAGGACCCCGGGACTGGCCTCCTGCTTCTTGCTGGTCCCGTCCACTTTCCAGCTCATGATCCAGTCTGAGGGGAAGCCCTTGTTGGCCAGACACGTCAGTGTGGCTGTTGTTGTACTGGACAGCTCCTCACTAGATGGGGGCAGGACGGTGAGGGTGGGAGCACTGTTACCTGGAACAAACAGAAGACATTAACTTATTAACTACATCAAGTACAACTACAGTAAGAGCTCATCTTCAGCAAAGTACACATCAAAATAAAGTGAATTGGAAATGCCCTCTAAATATGAATGTACAAGTTAGATTGTTTAGTAATATGATAAAGCAGATTTATGAACCGAACAAGTATTAAATAAGCAGAGTTACAAGTTATACGACGTCTGTTATACATGTCATACAGATATTATTTAGGAATGGATCTGATGAGAATGGCCTAGTCATATTCATAGTATTTGCAGAATTTGAGACAGAATTATTTTTAATCACATATCAACCATGTTAGTTCATGAAGTTGGTTACCAACATAACTGAGACCCTTTGTCTTCACACTAACAGTGAAGGCTACCGTGAACTCAATGCAACAATAATGACTACTATATCCAATACTATTAAATAATTGTCATACCAGAACTAAGAGTTATATTCTGCATACAATCAGACATAAATAAACCTACAATATAACATTTTGATTCAATAAAATGTTAGTTGGAAAAAGGCCCAATCAAAAGCAATTAAAACATTTAGAAAATCTAAAATTGCAATATTTTTATAGAGACAGAGTGTAATAATAATATACTTAGTGTATTCAGAAAGAAATATCAAGAGAGCTTGTTACTTACTTCCAACATCTAGTCTGGTGCCGCTACCAAAAGTGTACCACAGTGATACAATCCCTATTACTGCTGGTACAAAAACCTCCTGACCATTGGACAAGCTGAATTTCTTTAGATTGTGGTTCAAATCATTGACACGAACATGGTATGAATACTTGCCAAAGATGATTTTATCTTGTTCATTAGAAATAAAGTGTTTTTGTTTTGTTTTCCCAAATAATTTGCTGAAACTACTGTTTATTGAACATTTCCTACAAGGTGCAGTATGTTTATTCATACACCTAATCTAGAATGTAGGCTAATCACTCACTGTCCATATAATGTGTAGGTCTTGTATATTGTTTCCCCAAAAACATGTAGAAAAGGTCAATTAAAAAATCCTCAATATTGAGGCTAAATTTATAGAAATATTGAAACACGACATCAAAAGGTGAACAAAACAGTTAATTTAGTTGTTTACTTACTTCCAACATCTAGCCTGGTGCCGCTACCAAAAGTCCACCACAGTGATACATTCCTTATTGCTGCTGGTACAAAAACCTCTCTGTGTTGTGATGCTGCAGCTGTAACAGTGAAGATCACTCATACAGAATCATAATCAACATTAATACACTTGACCATCTTCCAGGTAGAACAAACACTTCATATAAGCTGTTTCTAGATAATACAAATGAATTGTATCTTAAATCCAGATTAGTATTTTTTCCTTCCTCTGTGTATCAGGTGTTCTCCTAGTCTGTAGGTACAGTCCAGCATTAGATCAGTGTTGCTAGTATTCCTCCATATTGTCCATATGAAAGACAACAGCAGCAGCAGTAGTGATCATGTTGTATATTCCTTTATTAAACATGTTGATCTCAGATTTAACAGTGGTGGTAAAGTCACAGAGCACAGACAACACTACCAGAGGAATCCTACCAGCTTTAGTTTAGAGAAGTGTTCACTAACTGATTAGAGGAACTTACATCAGAGGCCAAGCATGAGTGAACAGAGAGTTCATTATATCTGATCATCAGAATCAAAATATAATGGTGGTGTGACATTAAATGTACCATACATTAGTGATCTAAGTAAACAGTTACTGTTTGATGTTATTAAAGGGGCGGCAGGTAGCTAGCGGATTTAGCGTTGGCCTAGTAACCAAAAGGTTGCTAGTTCAAATCCCCAGGCTGACACAGTGAAACATCTGTCGATGTGCCCTTTAGCTAGGCACTTAGCCCTAATTGCTCTAGGGTCGTCGTTAATAATGGCAGATGCTGGCCGTGACCACAGTTGTGGAGTGTATAATACACATGTGTGAAATAGGACAAATAAGCACCCACCTAATTACTACTTCAATAAAAGCAAGCTCATGCAGGACAAAATATATTCTATTGATGGGAGTCTACATTGACACTGAAATAGAGTTGAAATACTCATTTGCATAATGCATATCCCCCGCTGCTCTAAGAGTGTTTATAGCCCTGTGAGTTTATCACTTAATGACTGAGAGCTGTCCTTCATGACAACAAACCACAACAACTATGACTTTTATCACCATCTTCATCTGGACACTGGCACTCTGCTTTCAATGTTATATCGTTAACAGAAAATTACCTTGACAATATAAAGTTATTATTTTATACAGTACTGGACAAATTAATTAACAATTGAATGCTAATGATTATACATCTCTTTTTCAGAGTCCAGATCACTGTGTCTCCTGCAGTGAAAACTGTTTCAGTGGGTTACTCAGTCAGTCTCAGTTGTAATCATTAAGTTTTACACAACTTAACCATCATTAAGTTTAACACAACAGTGGTAGGCCTGATCACCAACAACGACGAGACAGCCTATAGGGAGGAGGTCAGAGACCTGGCTGGGTGGTGCCAGAATAACAACCTATCCCTCAACGTAACCAAGACTAAGGAGATGATTGTGGACTACAGGAAAAGGAGCACCGAGCACGCCCCCATTCTCATCGACAGGGCTGTAGTGGAGCAGGTTGAGAGCTTCAAATTCCTTGGTGTCCATATCAACAACAAACTAGAATGGTCCAAACACACCAAGACAGTCATGAAGAGGGCACGACAAAGCCTATCCCCTCAGGAAACTAAAAAGATTTGGCATGGGTCCTGAGATCCTCAAAAGGTTCTACAGCTGCAACATCGAGAGCATCCTGACTGGTTGTATCACTGCCTGGTACGGCAATTGCTCGGCCTCCAACAGCAAGGCACTTCAGAGGGTAGTGCGTACAGCCCAATACATCACTGGGGCTAAGCTGCCTGCCATCCAGGACCTCTACACCAGGCGGTGTCAGAGGAAGACCTAAAAATTGTCAAAGACCCCAGCCACCCCAGTCATAGACTGTTCTCTCTACCACCGCATGGCAAGCGGTACCGGAGTGCCAAGTCTAGGACAAAAAGGCTTCTCAACAGTTTTTACCCCCAAGCCATAAGACTCCTGAACAGGTAACCAAATGGTTACCCGGACTATTGCATTGTGTGCCCCCCCTAACCCCTCTACTGCTACTCTCTATTCATCATATATGCACAGTCACTTTAACCATACCCACATGTACATACTACCTCAATAAGCCTGACTAACCGGTGTCTGTATATAGCCTTCCTACTCTTATTTTCAAATGTCTTTTTACTGTTGTTTTATTTCTTTACTTACCTACCTACACACACCATACTTTTTATTCCTCCGCACTATTAGTTAGAGCCTGTAAGTAAGCATTTCACTTAAAGGTTGTATTCGGTGCACATGACAAATAAACTTCGATTTGATTGCTAATGATACATTTCATCTCTGTTTGAGTCCAGAGGCCAGGTCACTGTGACTCAGACTCCTGCAGTGAAAACTGTTTCAGAGGGTTACTCAGTCAGTCTCAGCTGTAAGACTAGCAGTGCTGTATACAGTGAGGGCAATGGACACTATTTGCACTGGTACCAACAGAAACCTGGAGGAGCTCCTCAACTCCTGATGCACACTTCCAACCAACGTCAGTCTGGGACTCCATCTAGATTCAGTGGCAGTGGATCTGGGAGTGACTTCACTCTGACCATCAGTGCAGTCCTCCTGCTGAAGATGCAGGAGATTACTACTGTCAGAGTGCACACTACTTAAGTGCCTGGGTGTTCACACAGTGATACAGAGCCGTACAAAAACCTCCCTCAGTCAGACTGCACAGTGACTCTACTGCTACAACAGGAACTTATTCCACGTGCTGAGGGGAAGACAGTGACATGGAACACTGATCAGTAGAGGAGGTCAACTTTGAAAATGGTTAGAAAGTATCAAACAAATCACACGTTCTCCAACGTCATCATAAACGTCCTAATCTTCATCGTCATCATCATCATCATCATGGCTGTAACTTGTTATATTGGTCATGAACTGAAAGTGTATATAAAAGTTATTAGATGTTTTGGAACACATTACCAGTCCATATGTAGAGTAAGATCTACTGATGTTAAATCAGCATTAGCCCCCCAAACCAAATCCCTACATGAGCTTCACAACCAATTATTGATGTGATCATCTTGCATGTATTAATGAGCTGTTAGAGCTGTGAATGAGACATGATGCTGGGCTCAAACAGAAAACACATGTAGAGACAAACTACACACTATTATCATAAAGTATGATATCCATTTTCTATGTTACAAATTCCACCATAGATGTCACCAGCAGCCTACCACCCTGCATCCCACTGCTGGCTTGCTTCTGAAGCAAAGCAGTGTTGGACCTGGTCAGTCCCTGGATGGGAGACCAGATGCTGCTGGAAGTGGTGTTGGCGGGCCAGTAGGAGGCACTCTTTCCTCAGGTCTAAAAACAATATCCCAATGCACCAGCGTAGTTGCCCTGTGTAGGGTGCCGTCTTTCAGATGGGACATTAAATGGGTGTCCTGACTCTGAGGTCATTGAAGATCCCATGGCACTTATCATAAGAGTAGAGGTGTTAACCCTGGTGTCCTGGCTAAATTCCCAAGCTGTCCCTTATACCATCACAGTCACCTAATAATCCCCAGCTTACAACTGGCTCATTCATCCCCCTCCTCTCCCCTGTAACTATTCCCCAGGTAGTTGCTGTAAATGAGAATGTGTTCTCAGTCAACATACGTGGTAAAAATTTTTTTTTTAAACCTGTCCACTCCCTCACATCTGGCCCAGTCCAGTGTATTTCACTCAGTGAAACTGTTCAACTGATGGAGTGATACATAGACAGGACAGGGTGGTTCTGCTTGTCCCAGAATAGAGCAGCACAGTCACCATATTAGAAATGAAACATTATAAACATAAACTCAGCAAAAAAATAAATATCCTCTCACTGTCAACTGTGTTTATTTTCAGCAAACTTAACATGTGTAAATATTTGTATGAACATAAGAAGATCCAACAACAGACATAAACTGAACAAGTTCCACAAACATGTCACTAACAGAAATTGAATAATGTGTCCCTGAACAAATGGGGGGTCAATATCAAAAGTAACAGTCAGTATCTGGTGTGGCCACCATCTGCATTAAGTACTGCAGTGCATCTCCTCCTCATGGACTGCACTAGATTTGCCAGTTCTTGCTGTGAGATGTTACCCCACTCTTCCACCAATGCACCTGCAAGTTCCCGGACATTTCTGGGGGGAATGGCCCTAGCCCTCACCCTCCGATCCAAAATGTCCCAGACGTGCTCAATGGGATTGAGATCCGGGCTCTTCACTGGCCATGGCAGAACACTGACATTCCAGTCTTGCAGGAAATCACACACAGAACGAGCCGTATCGCTGGTGGCATTGTCATGCTGGAGGGTCATGTCAGGATGAGCCTGCAGGAAGGGTACCACATGAGGGAGGAGGATGTCTTACCTGTAATGCACAGTGTTGAGATTGCCTGCAATGACAACAAGCTCAGTCCGATGATGCTGTGACACACCACCCCAGACCATGAGGGACCCTCCACCTCCAAATCAATCCCTCTCCAGAGTACAGGTATCGGTGTAACGCTCATTCCTTCAACGATAAACGCGAATCCGACCATCGCCCCTGGTGAGACGAAACCGCGACTTATCAGTGAAGAGCACTTTTTGCCAGTCCTGTCTGGTCCAGCGAGGGTGGGTTTGTGCCCATAGGCAACGTTGTTGCTAGTGATGTCTGGTGAGGACCTGCCTTACAACAGGCCTACAAGCCCTCAGTCCAGCCTCTCTCAGCCTATTGCGGACAGTGTGAGCACTGATGGAGGGATTGTGCGTTCCTGGTGTAACTCGGGCAGTTGTTGTTGCCATCCTGTACCTGTCCCGCAGGTGTGATGTTCGGATGTACCAATCCTGTGCAGATGTTATTACACGTGGTCTGCTACTGCGAGGACGATCAGCTGCCCGTCCTGTCTCCCTGTAGCGCTGTCTTAGGCGTCTCACAGTACGGACATTGCAATTTATTTCCCTGGCCACATCTGCAGTCCTCATGCCTCCTTGCAGCATGTCTAAGGCACGTTCACACAGATGAGCAGGGACCCTAAACATCTTTATTTTGGTGTTTTTCAGAGTCATTCGAAAGGCCTCTTTAGTGTCCTAAGTTTTCATAACTGTGACCTTAATTGCCTACCGTCTGTAAGCTGTTAGTGTCTTAATGACCTTAACGACCATTCCACAGGTGCATGTTCATTAGTTGTTTATGGTTCATTGAACAAGCATAGGACACAGTGTTTAAACCCATTACAATGAAGATCTGTGAAGTTATTTGGATTTATACGAATTATCTTTGAAAGACAGGGTCCTGAAAAAGGGACGTTTCATTTTTTGCTGAGTTTGTATGTTATGGCAAGTAACTGTTTAGCAGTGTGAGTTCTGAGAGCAGATCTCAGAGGTTTATTATCAAATGTCACCAATTATCATCACTGGTATTGGAGCTACAGTAGAACAGGATAATTCAGTAGTAGAAATGATTGTAGAGTATTTGTTGGATCGGATGCCCTTTTCATTCTGTTTAAAAACATGAGTAGATATTTGCTACAATTATAAAAGAAGCTGATTGATGTAAGTTACTATGAAATGTGCTGTAAATTCATGAGATAGTGATCACTGGAATCATGATTATAGCAATTATTTGGGGTATTTTCTAAATAAAAAAAGCTTTATTTGAACTAGATGACATGAACAACTGAGTCTCAAAATAGTTAATTTATCACACAGCACTCCTGATATTATTCACTATTATACTGTAACATTCATCTCTTAAACACTGTTTCCAGAACTAGCACCATGTGGGGACTCTCTAGCGCCCTACAATGGCTTCTCCTGACTCTAGACATTACATTGACTTTTCTGGAAGGTTGCCAAATCACTGGTGTCATCATGAGCGACCCTGCAGGTGTACACCTCTCCCTCTTCCCAGCGTGCCTTGCTCAGGGTCAGGGTGCTGCAGCGGCTGTAGCGTCCACCCTTCTCTTCTTCTGTGGTGGTCAGGACCCCGTCCTTCACCTCCGCCTCGTCCACCTCCCAGCTCACCATCGCCCCCTGGGGGGAGTAGCCACTCATCAGGCAGGCCAGTGTGGCCGAGCCCCCAGAGAGCTGCTCAGAGGCCGGGGGGAGCAGAGACACTGTGGGCCTGATAGAGGGACCAGCTGGAAGAGAGATGAAAGAGGAGGGTCAGCTACTACTACTACTGTATAATGGAATATATTAGGAGAGGAGTGGAGAGAGGAGATGAGGGGAGGGGAGGGCTAGGCTTAATGTGTCTGGCAAACAGCCCCTAAGTCTACAAAGACATGCGGTAATACTGTATATGAAAATTATTATTGCCAAATAATCTTGGTGGTATGTAACAATTCTCTCACTTCAGTGACTCTGCCATTTAGCAATCTACCAAGGTGCCCATAGAGATCTCTAAAATTATATAGCCTGAAAGTATTTCCTCTGGAGAAGATGATAACATCTCATAACATTGTTACAGATGATTGCTACTGTCGGAGTGAACACTACCCCAACAGTGTCTGGGGTTTCACACAGTGATATAGAGCTATACAAAAACCCACCTGAGATTTCACAGTGACTTCACTAGTTGAGTATGTTGATTTTTTTATTTAATTAGGCAAGTCAGTTTATAACAAATTCTTATTTACAATGACAGCCTAACCCGTCCTAACCCTAACCCAGATGACACTGGGCCAAATGTGCACCGCCCTATGGGAGTCCGAATCACGGCCAGTTGTGATACAGCCTGGAATCAAACCAAGGTCTGTAGTGACATCTCTAGCACTGAGATGCAGTGCCTTAGACCTCTGCACCACTCGGGAGCGCCTAAACTCCTGAGTGGGAAGAGACATGTGCTGAGTGGGAAGATGCAGTGGCCAAACTGGCCATGTCCAAATACTAGCATACAAAATAGTAATAGTTTTATAGTTTGTGAAATTTGGAAAATAGTAGGCCTACTCCACATGCATCATCTAATGCGCTATTGCATTGACCCCCGTTATTCATTCATTTTGGTACAGTAGTCAATATATCTGATTATCAGCTGTTGTCAAACATGTGAGTCGGAAAAGAGGAGTGAATTCGACTAGATCAATGCCGAAAATAATATGCAGTTTATGTATGTAGTACTCAAGTATGGATATATTTATACATGGCAACTGACCTGGAACACTAACTGAACTCAAGTACACTGAGCTAAATACACTTAGTGAACAAAACATTAGGAACACCTTTGTAATATGGAGTTGCCTCAATTTGTCTGAGCATAGACTGTACAAGGTGTCAAAAGCGTTCCACAGAGGCGCTGGCCCATGTTGACTCCAATGATTCACACAGTTGTGTCATGTAGGCTGGATGTCCTTTGGGTGGTGGCCCATTCTTGATACACAGGAAACTGTTGAGCGCGAAAAAAACAGCAGCGTTGCAGTTCTTGACACGAACCAGTGCCCCTGGCACCTACTATTATACCCTGTTCAAAGGAACTAGCATCTTTGTGACACCCAGCATCATAACCATGTCATATGTCATAACAGCTGACATAACAGCTGACATAACTTGTCATAACCTGTCATAATTGGTAATAACACTGTCATGACCCATATATTTACACCTGTTGTGACATATATTGCAATATTTCATCGCTGGTTATGACACCTACATAAGAGTTTGTTTTGTTTCGTAAATCCTTTGTTGTTGTTGTAATGAATGCTTTACAGTCATGTTTTGTTTTCTTTGTATTTTAAATAACTTTACTTGCATTATGTTGCATTATGTAGCATTATGCCCATCCTGTGTCACTTTACTTGGACTAAGAAAATACACTTTATGACACTGTCAAGAAGCATTATGACCGTCATAATCTTATAAACCAGATAGGCTTATGACGAACATGCCCTTATGTCAGTCATCAGTCAAAAAGATGGTGTCTTGTCCTGCTCCTGAAATCTGCTCCTGCATTCATCCCGGTCATCAGCAACAGAGCATTTGGTACAGTAGCTGCATGTCTGACATCAATTTCAGAAAATTTTATATAACATAAACATACTGTTGACAAGTAGGCTATGGTGTAATGGAATGTTTTGCCTTGTGTGGTAGGTTGTGTGGGTTTCAACACTCTTGTGTAGGTGTCATAACCAGCCATAAAATACAGCAATATAAATGTCACAAGAGGTCAAAATATATGTGTCATGACAGTGTTATGACCATATTATGACAGATTATTACAAGTTATGTCAGCTGTTATGACATGGTTATGACCGTGTCATAGTGTTAAGTAAAGTGTTACAACACAATCCATGTCTCAAGCCTTAAAATTCCTTGTTTAACCTGTCTCCTCCCCTTCATCTACATCGATGGAAGTGGATTTAGCAAGTAACATAAATAAGGGAAAAATAGCTTTCACCTGGTCAGTCTATGTAACAGAAAGAGCATGTGTTCCTAATGTTTTGTACAATCAGTGTTAATCAGTAATGACAATATGTCAACTCATACACCGTCACGTTAAATCATTCCTGAAGCAATAACAGCCAAGTCTTCCTACGCTGAATTAGTTCATATGCAAACATTGCCTCAAAATGTCACATAATATTTTGAATGGACTCCATCTGTTAAATAAGTGTCTCACATCATTTCAGAAGAAAACACATTCTCTGTAAGGTCCTTCCGTCGAAGAGTTAATTCCAAGTAAAAATCAACACATCAGAGTATGAGAGATTTTAAAAACAAGTTATCATCCAATAGGCTTTGATTACATTTCCAATATCCTCGGCCACTTGTAAATTCTGTAACAGTATTATATATGCAAATTATGTGATGGTCTGACCGCATTCTGTCCCCTATCCACACTTTTTAAACTTTTGTGTCACGGTTGTCGTAAGAACGGGACCAAGGCGCAGCGGATGTTGAGTTCCACATATTTATTTCCAAGTGAAACTTCAGCAAAACAAAAAGAGACCAATAAACGAACAACTAAACGTGACTATGTGGTGCACGTGCACATGCACAAACACAAAACAATACCCCACAAACACAGGTGGGAGAAATATCTACTAAATATGAACCCCAATTAGAGACAACGATTACCAGCTGCCTCTAATTGGGAATCATACAAACCACCAACATAGAAAATATCAACTAGAACACAACATAGATATTATAAACTAGAATACCCCCTAGTCACGCCCTGACCTACTACACCATAGAGAAACAAGGGCTCTCTATGGTCAGGGCGTGACAATTTGATGTCAGAGAGAATTACATAACAAAGTAATCAAGACGACTAGCTTGATTGAGCCTGACAAATGAGGCTCCATTGAGCCTGACAAAAAACAACACAGTTACACATGGGATAAACAAATGTACAGTCAATAACAAAATAGACAAATCTATGTACAGTGTGTGCAGATAAAGTAAAATTAGGTAGGTAAGGCAATAAATAGGCCATAGTGGCAAAATAATTACAATTGAGCATTAACACTGGAGTGATTGATGTGCAAATGATGATGTGCAAGTAGAGATATTGGGGTGCAAAAGAGGAAAACAATAAATAACAATATGGGGATGAGGTAGTTGGGTGGGCTATTTACAGATGCGCTGTTTAAGCTGATGCTTAAAGTTAGAGGGAGATATAAGTCTCCAGCTTCAGTGATTTTTGCAATTCGTTCCAGTCATTGGCAGCAGAGAACTGGAAGGAGAGGCAGCCAAAGTAGGTGTTGGCTTTGGGGATGACCAGTGAAATATTCCTGCTGGAGCGCGTGCTACGGGTGGGTGTTGCTATGGTGACCAGTGAGCTGAGATAAGGCGGGGTTTTACCGAGCAAAGACTTATAGATGACCTGTACCCAGTGGGTTTGGCGACGAATATGTAGGGAAGGCCAGCCAACAAGAGCATACAGGTCGCAGTGGTGGATAGTATATGAGGCTTTGGTGACAAAACGGATGGCACTGAGATTGACTACATCCAATTTGCTGAGTAGAGTAGAGTGTTGGAGGCTATTTTGTAAATGACATCACCAAAGGCAAGGATCGGTAGGATAATCAGTTTTACGAGGGTTTGTTTGGCAGCATGAGTGAAGGAGGCTTTGTTGCCAAATAGGAAACCGATTCTAGATTTAATTTTGAATTGGAGATGCTTAATGTGAGTCTGGAAGGAGAGTTTACAGTCTAACCAGACACCTAGGTATTTGTAGTTGTCCACATATTCTAAGTCAGAACCGTCCAGAGTAATGATGCTGGTTGGGCGGGCAGCATTCTGTTGAAGAGCATGCATTTAGTTTTACTTGCATTTAAGAGCAGTTGGAGGCCACAGAAGGAGGGTTGTATGGCATTGAAGCTCGTTTGGAGGTTTGTTAACTTCTCTAGGATATGGGGCAGCATTTTCACGTTTGGATGAAAAGCATACCCAAATTCAACTGCCAGCTACTCATCCCCAGAAGATAAGACAGGCATATTATTAGTATATTTGGATAGAAAACACTCTGAAGTTTCTGTTTGAATCATGTCTGTGAGTATAACAGAACATATTTAGCATGCGAAACCCCGAGGACAAACCGTTCAGATTTTTTTTGTTTTAGGTCACTCTCTTTTCAATGATTTTTATTGGGAATCCAGATGTCTAAGGGACCTTCTTGTAGTTCCTACCGCTTCCACTGGATGTCACCAGTCTTTAGAAATTGGTTGAGGTTTATCCTTTGAGAAATGAAGAAGTAGCCATGTTCAGAATGAGGCTCCAGTGAAGTGTACTGTTAGATAGAGGGGCGTGACCAGAAAGCTAGCTACAGTTTGTTTTAATCCTGTATTGAACACAGATCATCCCGTCTTCAATTTTATAGATTAAAAAATTAAAAAATACCTAAAGTTGCATTACAAAAGTAGTTTGAAATGTTTTGGCAAAGTTTACAGGAAACCTTTGAGATATTTTGTAGTCACGTTGAGCAAGTTGGAACAGGTGTTTTTCTGGATCAAACGCGCCAAATAAATGGACATTTTGGATATATATCGACGGAATTAATCGAACAAAAGGACCATTTGTGATGTTTATGGGACATATTGGAGTGCCAACAACAGAAGCTCGTCAAAGGTAAGGCATGAATTATATTTTTATTTATGCGTTTTGTGTCACACCTACAGGGTTGAAATATGCTTCTCTCTCTTTGTTTACTATGGTGCTATCTTCAGATAATAACATCTATTGCTTTCGCCGAAAAGTCTATTTGAATTCTGACATATTGGCTGGATTCACAACAAGTGTAGGTTTAATTTGGTATCTTTCATGTGTGATTTAATGAAAGTTTGATTTTTATAGTAATTATTTTGAATTTGGCGCTCTGCATTTTCACTGGCATTTGGCCAAGTGGAACGGTAGCATCCCGCCTATCCCAGAGAAGTTAACACAGTGTCCAAAGAAGGGCCAGATGTATACAGAATGGTGTTGTCTGCGTAGAGGTGGATCAGAGAATCACCAGCAGCAAGAGCGACATCATTGATATATACAGAGAAAAGAGTCGGCCCGAGAATTGAACCCTGTGGCACCCCCATAGAGACTGCCAGAGGTCCGGACAACAGGCCCTCCGATTTGACACACTGAACTCTATCTGAGAAGTAGTTGGTGAACCAGGTGAGGCAGTCATTTGAGATACCAAGGCTATTGAGTCTGCCGATGAGAATGCGATGATTGACAGAGTCGAAAGCCTTGGCCAGGTCGATGAAGACGGCTGCAAAGTAATGTCTATTGTCGATGGCGGTTATGATAACGTTTAGGACCTTGAGCGTGGCTAAGGTGCACCCATGATCAGCTCGGAAACCAGATTGCATAGTGGAGAAGGTACGGTGGGATTCAAATTGATCGGTGATCTGTTTGTTAACCTCTCTGGCGCAGGCGTTCCGCTTGCGACCCACCTCGACAACATCCAGTGAAATTGCAGAGAGCCAAATTCAAAATACAGAAGTACTCATTATAGACATTCATAAACGATACAAGTGTTATACATCCGTTTAAAGATTAACATCTTGTTAATCCAGCCACTGTGTCAGATTTCAAAATGGCTTTACGATGAAAGCATACCATGCAATTATCTGAGGACAGCGCCCCGCTTACAAAAGCATACAAACATTTTCAAGCCAAGTAATAGCAATAAAATAGCAATAAAATTAGTCACTTACCTTTGATTAGCTTCATCTGGTTGCAGTCACAAGAGTTCTTGTTACACAATAAATGTTCGATAAAGTTTCTCTTTATGTCCCAAAAACTCTGTTTTGTTGCTGTGTTTTGTTCAGTTATCCACTGGCTCAATGGCAGTCACAACATGCAGACGAATACATCCTAATAATACCAGTAAAGTACGTTGACACATGTCAAACGATGTTTATAATTAATCCTCAGGTTGTCTATTGTCTAAATAATCGATCATATTTCAACCGGACAATAGCGTCTTCAATAGAAAGGAAAAACAACGAACAGTGCACTTTTGGTCAAGCGCACAAAGGAGCTCTACTTCATTCTGCATGCCACTTACAATATGGTCTCATTCTTCCTCGTTTTTAAGAATACAAGCCTGAAACAATGTCTAACTTCTTATGGCTGCAACTGGCAGCACTGAGTAACCTGGAAGAGGTGGCCATTTCAAACGGCCTCCTACTCAAATCTTGCTCGTACAATATGCATATATTTACTACTATTGGATAGAAAACAGTCTCTAGTTTCTAAAAACGTTTGAATTATTTCTCTAAGTGGAACAGAACTATTTTTACAGCCCATTTCCTATCCGGAATTGAGATTTCCAAATGCGAGGTCTCTCTTTAAGACCTTGTCTATAAAAGGGCATGACACTTAGGACTGTAGAAACACGTCATACGCCTTCCTCTGGGTGTCATGCGGAAGTGAGAGCAGAAAGTACTCGAATATCTCGTCCAGGGACTGAACACAACCTCTTGGAGTGAGAACTGCGCACTTTATTTTTTTTTCTGGGCACGAAGTAGAACCTGGACTCGGCTCCTGGAATGCGCTCGTTAAAGGTGAATATGACCTCTGGCTTCGATATTATTTGATACATGTCACAATATCATCCTAAAGTATGTTTTTTCAATATAGTTTAATTATATTATTGAAATTTATTCTGGACTTTAGACGTGATGCGACGCAAGAATTTTGTCAAGATGGAGAGGTTAGCGTCGCACGGCCAGTGTGCTTGCTAATTCAAGAGGGAAATAGTTCGTTCTGGATCCCAAACAAAGACTGTACTGGACAATGGACCCCTTTACAACATTCTGATAGAAGATCAACAAAGATAAGGACCCAATTTGGGATGCTTTTTCATATATCTGTCGAACTGTGCTATGCTACCGTTTGACTAGAATCAATGCTGCCGTGTGCTAGCTAATGTAGTAAGCTAATATAACGATATATTGTGTTTTCGCTGTAAAACACTTCAAAAATCGGAAATATTGGCTCTATTCACACGATCTTTGTCTTTCATTAGCTATCCACCATATATTTTTCTGAAATGTTTTATGATGTGTATTTAGTAGTTGACGTTGGTGTCTGTATTTTCTCTGGCTACTCCCGTGCGATTTCAGACTGTAGCTATGATGGGAGCAGTAATGTAAAACTGATTTATAGCTAAAATATGCACATTTTTTGAACAAAACATAGATTTATTGTGTAACATGTTATAGGACTGTCATCTGAGGTAGTTTTTTCTAGGTTATTTAGGTTGGTTCTAGGTTAGTTAGGTTGGCTTGTGCATGCTACTTGCATCCTACTTGTGCTGTGAAAAATGTCTGTCCTCTTTTTTATTTGGTGGTGAGCTAACATAAATATATGTGGTGTTTTCTCTGTAAAACATTTAAAAAATCGGACATGTTGGCTGGATTGACAAGATGTTTATCTTTCAAATGCTGTATTGGACTTGTTAATGTGTGAAAGTTAAATATTTAAAAAAATAGATTTTGAATTTCGCGCCCTGCACTTTGAGCTGGATGTTGTCATAGGTGTACCGATATCGGGCTTGCAGCCCAAACAGGCTAAAGACTGTTGACATCTAGTGGAAGCCATAGGAACTGCGAACTGGGTCCTAACCCAACACATACTGTATAGGCAGGCAGTTGAAAACTACACACATCAAAAATATCCCACTTCCTGGATGGATTTTCCTCAGGTTTTCGCCTACCATATCAGTTCTGTTATACTCACAGACATTATTTTAACAGTTTTGGAAACTTTAGAGTGTTTTCTATATCCTAGCATATCCTAGCTTCTGGGCCTAAGTAACAGGCAGTTTACTTTGGACACGCTTCTCATCCAGATGTCAAAATACTGCCCCCAAGCCATAACAAGTTAACTTGTCTTTCGAAGACTTTAGAAAGGTAGGGCAGGATGGATGTAGGTCTGTAACAGTTTGGGTCTACAGTGTCTCCCCCTTTCAAGAGGGTGATGACCGCTGCAACTTTACAATCTTTAGGGATCTCAGACGATACGAAAAAAGAGGTTGAACAGCCTAGAAATAGGGGTTGCATCAATTTCTGAGGATAATTTTAGAAAGAAAGGGTCCAAAATGTCTAGCCCAGCTGATTTGTAGGGGTCCAGATTTTGCAGCACTTTCAGAACATCAGCTCTCTGGATTTGGGGGGGGGGGGGGCTTCAGCAAGTTGCTGCGGGGGCTGCAGAGCTGTTGGCTGGGGTAGGGTTAGCCAGGTGGAAAACATGGCCAGCTGTAGAAAAATGCTTATTGAAATTCTTGATTATCGTAGATTTATCGGTGGTGACAGTGTTTCCTAGCCTCAGTGCAGTGGGCAGCTGGGAGGAGGTGCTCTTATTCTCCATGGACTTTAGTGTCCCAAAACTTTCTGGAATTGGTGCTACGGGATGCAAATTTCAGTTTGAAAAAGCTAGCCTTTGCTTTCCTAACTGCCTGTGTATATTAGTTCCTGACTTCCCTGAAAAGTTCCATATCGCGGGGGCTATTCGATGCTAATGCAGTATGCCACAGGATGTTTTTGTGCTGGTCAAGGGCAGTCAAGTCTGGAGTGAACCAAGGGCTATATCTGTTCTTAGTTCTACATTTATTGAATGGGGCATGCTTATTTAAGATGGTGAGGAAAGCACTTTTAAAGAACAACCAGGCATTCTCTACTGACGAGATGAGGTATCCTTCCAGGTCGATCAGTATCCTTCCAGGTCGATTAGTAAGGCCTGCTCGCTGACTTGTTTTAGGGAACGTTTGACAGTGATGAGGGGTGGTTGTTTGACCGCGGACCCATTACAGACGCAGTTAATGGGGCAGTGACCTCTGAGATCCTGGTTGAAGACCGCAGAGGTGTATTTAGAGGGCAAGTTGGTCAGGATGATATCTATGAGGGTGCCCATGTTTACGGATTTAGGGTTGTACCTGGTTGGTTCCTTGATAATTTGTGTGAGATTGAGGGCATCTAGCTTAGATTGTAGGATGGCTGGGGTGTTAAGCATATCCCAGTTTAGGTCACCTAACAGTACAAACTCTGAAGATAGATGGGGGGCAATCAATTCACATATGGTGTCCAGGGCACAGCTGGGGGCTGGGGGGGGGGGGGGGTCTATAACAAGCGGCAACATTGAGAGACTTATTTCTGGAAAGGTGGATTTTTAAAAGTAGAAGCTCAAACTGTTTGAGCACAGACCTGGATAGTATGACAGAACTCTGCAGGCTGTCTTTGCAGTAGATTGCAACTCCGCCCCCTTTGGCAGTTCTATCCTGACGGAAAATGTTGTAGTTGGGGATGGAAATTTCCGAATTTCAGAATAAAACAAATTTAGGGAGGTGGCTTCTGATGTTAACATGCATGAAACCAAGGCTTTTACGGTTACAGAAGTCAACAAATGGGGAATAGGTGTAGTACTTGGGGCTACAGGGCCTGGGTTAACCTCTACATCACCAGAGAAACAGAGGAGGAGTAGGATGAGGGTACGGCTAAAGGCTATAAGAACTGGTCGTCTAGTGCGTTGGGGACAGAATAAAAGGAGCAGATTGTGGGTGTGGTAGGATAGATTCAGGGCATAATGTACAGACAAGGGTATGATAGGGTGCGAGTACAGTGGAGGTAAATCTAGGCATTGAGTGACGATGAGAAAGGTTGCATCTCTGGAGGCGCCATTTAAGCTAGGTGAGGTCTCCGCATGTGTGGGGGGTGGGACAAAGGAGCTATGTAAGGCATGTTGAGCGGGACTAGGTGCTCAGAAGTAAAATAAAACAATGAGCTCTACCCTAAACAACAGTATACAAGGCATATTGACATTAGAGAGATGCATAAAGCAATCACATGTGTTGATTGGGAGAGCTAAGACAACAACGGGTAAGACAACAACAGGTAAACAGCTAAGACAACAACAACGGGTAAATGGCGATGAATGGGCAGAGAGGGTCAGTTAGCTACACACAGGGCCTGAGTTCAAGGCTGGGGCCGACAGATAAACAAAATGAGGTACCATGTTAGTGAACAGTCCAGCAGGGATCAGCTGTGTAGCCGAGTGATCATACGGTCCAATGAGCAGCAATAGGTGAGTCAGGGAGCCATTCGGTAGTTGCTACTACGCTAGGTGAGCGGGCGACATGGAGTTCAGAATGCTAGCGGGTCGGGGCTAGCAGATGGATATTCGGCAACATTTCAATGGAAAAACATGTAGAAGCCACATCGGACGATTATGTCGTCAGACCAGTCGTGATGGATCGGCGGGGCTCGGTGTCGACAATAAAGGGTCCAGGCCAATTGGCAAAAGAGGAATTGTAGCCCAAGAGTTAGCTGGTGTACTTCGTCAGCTAGCCGGGAGAAGCTAGCTTAAGGCTAACTGCTGCTTGCTTCGGGACAGAGGTGTTAGCCAACAATAGCCATTCGGTTGCAGCTAGCTAGCTGCGATGATCCGGTGTAATGGTCCAGAGCTTGCGGCAGGAATCCGGTGATGTGGTAGAGAAAAGCAGTCCGACATGCTCTGGGTTGAAAGCTAAGGTAACTGAGCTAAACGACTACCGCCCCGTAGCACTCACTTCGGTCATCATGAAGTGCTTTGAGAGACTAGTCAAGGACCATATCACCTCCACCCTACCGGACACCCTAGACCCACTCCAATTTGCTTACCGACCCAATAGGTCCACAGACGACGCAATCGCAACCACACTGCACACTGCCCTAACCCATCTGGACAAGAGGAATACCTATGTGAGAATGCTGTTCATTGACTACAGCTCAGCATTTAACACCATAGTACCCTCCAAACTCGTCATCAAGCTCGAGACCCTGGGTCTCGACCCCGCCCTGTGCAACTGGGTCCTGGACTTCCTGACGGGCCGCCCCAGGTGGTGAGGGTAGGTAACAACATCTCCACCCCGCTGATCCTCAACACTGGGGCCCCACAAGGGTGCGTTCTGAGCCCTCTCCTGTACTCCCTGTTCACCCACGACTGCGTGGCCATGCACGCCTCCAACTCAATCATCAAGTTTGCGGACGACACTACAGTGGTAGGCTTGATTACCAACAACGACGAGACGGCCTACAGGGAGGAGGTGAGGGCCCTCGGAGTGTGGTGTCAGGAAAATAACCTCACACTCAACGTCAACAAAACAAAGGAGATGATTGTGGACTTCAGGAAACAGCAGAGAGAGCACCCCCCTATCCACATCGACGGGACAGTAGTGGAGAAGGTGGAAAGTTTTAAGTTCCTCAGGGTACACATCACGGACAAACTGAATTGGTCCACCCACACAGACAGCGTTGTGAAGAAGGCGCAGCAGCGCCTCTTCAACCTCAAGAGGCTGAAGAAATTCGGCTTGTCACCAAAAGCACTCACAAACTTCTACAGATGCACAATCGAGAGCATCCTGTCGGGCTGTATCACCGCCTGGTACGGCAACTGCTCCGCCCACAACCGTAAGGCTCTCCAGAGGGTAGTGAGGTCTGCACAAAGCATCACCGGGGGCAAACTACCTGCCCTCCAGGACACCTACACCACCCGATGTCACAGGAAGGCCATAAAGATCATCAAGGACAACAACCACCCAAGCCACTGCCTGTTCACCTGTCCGGGGGTATCATCCAGAAGGCGAGGTCAGTACAGGTGCATCAAAGCAGGGACCGAGAGACTGAAAAACAGCTTCTATCTCAAGGCCATTAGACTGTTAAACAGCCACCACTAACATTTAGTGGCCGCTGCCAACATACTGACTCAACTCCAGCCACTTTAATAATGGGAATTGATGGAAATTATGTAAAAATGTACCACTAGTGTAAGGAATTGTAATAGAGACTGAAAACTAGTAATAACTACATTTCAACATAAGCCATATTTTATACATAAATACACATACTCCTCATTTCTCTTGGATATATGTTGGACTTATTAAGACACCGACTACAGACACACATAATTCCCCTCCCCCATAATAACCACAGAACACTCACAACACATGCTTGGAGCTCAGGACAAAGAACTGTCTCAGGAACCAATGGAACGTGGACACCAGGCCTGTTCGGGACTACCCAAGACCCAGATCGACCAATCGGAAGGCCAGGCTCGCAGATCTACCTACTTTGCTTATTGTCTATATAATACTGTACGAGTCTTGAAACTTTCTCTTTACGGACGATTTCATACAAATCAGACAGAAAGAGCCGTGCCGCACGCTTTGCCTAATATCTTTACACTTGAATAAATCTGCCTTATTATACAATTATCCACCTCGTCCTATTGTCTCCTCTTGTTCTCCTGTCAACAGTAAACGTTTTACTAACAGAACATGGTAAGCAGAGGATGGTTAAAACATATTTGAATTCGGCCCAATAGAAAATTTATCGGACAGGAGACGAGAGGGAGAAAGATTCCAGAGGAGAGGTGACTTTTTTCGAGGGAGAATCGCGATTCCACCCACCCAGGAAACTGATCAGAGAGCTCGAAACTAAGAAGGTGAGCAGATGCCCGTTTTATCAAAATCTGTATATTGTATTATAGCCAATATCTAAATTATGATCAGGAGTACTTGGGTGAGTGTGAATCGTGTTAAATTTATGTGTAGAATCTAAGGCATTGTGTAAGGATATTTGCGAAGTATAAAATCAAGTTGTATTAGTAATCTGGAACTAGTTGAATTGTTCTTCAACTAGGAGTATCGGGGATAAATCTAAGCTTGACGAAGTGTTGAAATGTAATGTGATTTTGATGAAGTGTTAAAATGTAATGTGATCTGTTCAAGTCGTATTAGTAATCTGGGACTAGTGGAAATGGCACCCCTCTAGGAGCATCGGTGAGAAATCTAAGCTTGGCGTATTGGGATTCAAGTCGCATTAGTAATCTGGGACTAGTTGAAACATTTTTCAACTAGGAGCATCGGTGATAAATCTAAGCTTGAAATAGGAGCAAGGGTATTAAACCTGAAACTCTCCAAATTAATGTGCGTGATTGAGCGTTCCACGAGATCTATTGCTACTAATTAGCTATAAGCTAAGTTCAGGCTCCGTTAGTAGTGACCGCCGAGTCAGAATCTGTGTGCCACGGTGAAGCAGCCATTTACGGTTGATGAGTTGACCTGGTTTTCCCCTCTTATACTGTTGGTAAATCCTTAAGGGATAGAATTCATTTGAAAATTATTATAGAAGCGTGTGAATTACTAGTATATTGTCCCCAAAGGAAAATTTCTGAAATGTTTTGGCAAAGTATTTAATTAATCGGAAAAAGTTTAAATTAACCGGGAAAGTTAAAAGAAATAATATCTCTCGAATTAAAGGTCTTATAATTGCCATTCCAATTATATCAGGAGCGCCTGAATTCATTAGTATATTGTCCCCAAAGGAAACTTCTGAAATATTTTGCCAAAGTATTTAATTAATTAATTTAGCGAAAAGCAATAATTTTTTTTTTATTATAAACACCCAAAACTGTCATTCCAATTATAACAGGAGCGCATGAATACATTCGTATATTGTTTCAAAAAGATATAGCTGAAATATTGTTGGAAAACGAAAATAATTCATCGAATACACGGCAATAAAATCCTTTGTCCACGCGAGTCGGACACCAGACTGGGGGAGGTTAGAGGAAGAAAAATACATCGCTGGTTTCGATCAGTGACGGGCTAAAGTATACAAAGATAATAATAGACCCAGACATAGCTCAACGACAAAATGACCACGACTATCGTCCCCAAACACAAATTCAACGAATATTTAGATCAGAGAATGAAAGACAGAGCAGGCGGGAAATTACACTACAAACCCGTTAAAAGAGTTTGGGAAGAAGTGAGGCTGAGATGGATTCAAGCAGGCTTCCTTAGTGGAGTCGCCCCATCAAAAGGGCAACTCCTCATTATGGAGAAAGAATTGGAGGAAGCAGTGAAGCAAGGGATAGAATGTGAAGTTGATAAGAATAAGAGTCACTTATTTAAAAAAGAAGGGACAAAGCAGAGGGAGAAGGCAGAGGCTGAGATGAAAATAGGATTATGGGCAATTGAGGAAATTAGAAAAGCTCTCCCTTACCGGAAACCTGATATGATGGGAGTGGTCACTGGAGCACCAACTGACACCAAAGAGGGCAGGCCCAACAATAATGACGCCCCACCTACCACCACAGCAGCCCCATCGGCCCCAACCCATTTCAGGGGCACTGTGGGGTTAATGGCAATTCCCCAGGCTCAGTTCAACTCCCATGTGCATCACCACATTACCCAATACAATAAGGGTAAGGGAGGGGCTGAAACACAAATCCAGTCCCTACAGGTACAACTTTTGAAACTACAATTGAAAGAGGCCCAGAAAGGAGAGAAACCCAAGAAACAGATGGTGGCTGAAGACCAACAAGAAATCTCACAAATCATTGAAAAAACTGTTTCCCGAATGATACAGCAACAACAACTACCCATCTTCACCCAGCAGGGACCACCTATACACCCACCCCAGGAGCAGCCATTCCAACTGCCGTATGCCTACCCGCTTCAGCCATACCCTTCGTCGGAACCACCACTACAACCCTACTACCCACTACCACAATCAAACTATTCACCCACATGGGGACAGCCCCAGAGGTACTCTGGATCTTATGGAAGCTGTCATAATTGTAAACAAGCTGGGCATATGGTGCGACAGTGTCCGCACCCAATAACCCCGGCCCAAAGCCAGTTTCTGGCCAAAAGGGGACGAGGATACGCCCCTAGACCAAGGGGGAGTCAGGCCAATGATGTATCAACCACGTGCGGCCCTTCAACCCGCATACAATCACCCCAATCCAGACCCGAATCAGCAATCACCTCCCCCTTTTCAGGGCATGGCTGACGAATATGCCCCATGGCCCTGAAGCTGCTCACCACTAACCTACACTCATCATTGACCTGGACTACTGAAGCATCAAAGGCTTTTGCACTCTTGAAAACAGATCTCTAAGTGGCAGTAGCCCTAACAGCACCTGACAAAAAAACAAGTTCCATCTGGATGTTTCTGAAAAAGAAGGATTTACATCATCCATCCTTTTCCAGAACCTAGAGGGGGAGAGAAGAGTGTTGAGGTATCACTCCTCCAAACTGGACCACATTGAAGAAGGACAAACCACATGCTCCAGGTATGTGGCTGCAGTGGCAAAAGCTATTGGAAAAACAGCCCACATGATAATGTGCCATCCATTGGAAATCCACACCCACCATGGGGTTGCAGCATATCTGATGAGCAAAGAATTCACGTTCAGCGCTGAAAGGAAAACGGAAATCCAGAATAAATGCACACAATCACACATCACATTTGTCAACACTGACAAAAACATGGCAGACGCACTCAATGCTGAAGGTCTACCCCACTCCTGTGCAGAAAGAGCTGCACAGGAACTGAAACGGAGACCTGACCTGGGGAACGAACCACTCACCAACACACACAGATATGGGGAAAGACAATGTGACAAATGGAAAAAGGTACCTGTTAGTTATGGTAGACAGGTTCTCTAAATGGGTTGAGGCAATACCAACAGCAGGGGAGGATGCAAAATAGGTCATTAGGTGGCTGCAAACCGAACTCATGTGTGTTGTTTAATGACAAACGCTCCATGTACCAATAGGGTCGGATGTGTAAATGTCAACTGATTAATGTGTATTGTTTAATGACAAACGCTCCATGTACCAATAGGGTCGGATGTGTAAATGTCAACTGATTAATGGATGTTGTTTAATGATGGGGTTAGTGTACAGGCCACAATCTCATAAGTCTCGTGGAACGCGCCAATCAAATGTATGTGCAGGTTTGAAGTTGATTTGGGTTAAAGTCCTGCCCCTGGCGTTGCTGGCCATGATAGCCTCTCCAGGTGCAGGCACCCATCTCTCTCCTCATGAGACAATGGCTGGAGGAGTCATGCTGGGTTCACCAAGGAAGGGAGGTCATATGCCCGCCCTTGATGTACAACAAATTGTAATGTTTGATAATTGACGGAACTTTCTGCAGCTCTCTCCACACAGATTCACAAGGTCCAACGGGGAAGCAGAAGGGAGATCTGGCACACGGAAGGTAAAAAATTGGTGACTGGGTGGGGTTAATGTCCACAAGAGAAAGTGGCTAGAACCCAGGTGGACTGGACTGTACGAAGTGGGGGAGGTTACTTCACACTCAGTCCAGGTCAAAGGTAAATCAGGCGCACCTTGGCACCACCTCACACATTGCACTCCAGCCCCAATCCCTTCTAGAACACTGACAGAAGTCAGAGCTGATTTAAACAGCTTAAATTCGATTCCAAAGGAAGACATTCCTGACTCAGGTGATGCGGAATCAAACTCCGCCTCCCCTGATAAAGGAACCTCGCCCAGTTAGAGGGATATTTCTCCCTCCCTGAGCAAGGCTAGGGATATCTGGCCCCTTATTTGTGATATTCCTACTGATATTTGGGGTGTCCCTGGGCACTTTCACATGGTTAATAGAATAACTATAACCGGATCCCCATGGATGTATGTCACGGACACTCTAGTCTAACTAGGTAATAATAGATTAAAAAATTAAAAAAAATTAAAAAATTTAGAAAACAATAGTTAAAATAAGAAACTAAAATGGCTCAAATTGAGAAGGTTGAATAAGAGTGGGTGGAGAGCTGTGCAGAGAATGGACAGAAGATGGCAGTATTGCAGCACCCAATGGTCTCCCAGCCGACTGGTTGAATGCTGGTGACATAATTTTGTTTTTTGGAGTAAACATTAAGGTTAAGGGTTTCCGTGTACCCAGAGATAAGATATCTTAAAAGAATACACTCATATGGGAATAGGAGTTTTACTTTCTGAGTTTTATTTAGGCAAGGGACTTTGAGAAGATAAAGGGTTCTTTTGGTATGTTTAGATATGGAACACGAATGTAGGTGTAACATTTTGACCTGTTTTCTGTTTCCATTGCATTTTCCGGCGACTTGATCACTCGCGGGGAAATGTGGTGAGAATAATGAGATTGTGTCATTTGGGATACTAGTTTTGAGGTAAATTGATTATAATAGAGTTTATAACTCTTGACCATAAGGTAAGCATTTGTATTGGCCATTAGAAGATAGAGATAGGTTAATTAAGGTTATGTTAGGACTTTAAAGATTGACACTATAAGACCTGTTGTTATTTTTAAATCCATGCAGATAAAGTCAAAACAGTGAGACACTTAGTTAATATTGTAAAGGAACACATAGAAAAAGGCAGACAGATGGGTCTACCCCGCACTGTTGAGACCTTGAAGGTTTGAGAGCAGAGTGGGGAGGGTGGACCAGGAAATGAGCAAGGTGGGCTGTGAAATAAGATAGGAGGGAAATGGGTTAACATATATAAGCAGCACAGATACATTTCAAAGTAGATAGGTCACTTGACAGAGAATTGGAAAAGAATAGATATGGATGTGCGCCCAGGGGAGAATTGGATATGCGGGGAATAGAAGGGACGTTCCTATAATATGATGTACTAGGTTATTATTTAGAGTAGGTAAGGTTGATACCTGGCCAGAGCCAGGTATCAAACGAAGGAGGGTACATTGTGGACTGGGAAAGGATGGGGCCCATTGGATAATAAACTTATTTAAAATTAAACATTTATAGCTAAAAAATTAGGCATAGAAGTTAAATATATAATCAGAAAGAACAAATGAGGAACTGTTTGTTAACCAAACCTGTATGTCCAAGAGTTTATACATTGCAGGTGAATCAAGGGAGAAGGTGAATCACTCGACCTGGGGGCATATCGCACTTGGAGGGTGAGACACACTGACACTGCCGAATGATCACAGAGTTAAGGAGAAGAACCGTTGCTAATAGAGCTCGGGGATCAACTCCTTAATGAAGAATCCCTGACCCTGACCTCTCAACCCTGTGTACGTTCATAGAAGTGAAAGTGTTGCTTGATCTCTGGCTGATGATGTGTTCTCTGGGAGAGGGTGGGGTTTTACAGGACTGCTTGTAGTCCTGAGCTGTTTGATCAGGATACGATGGGGATGTTACCATCGCGGTGCTGCCAGAACCACCACCAGTTCCAACGGACCAGGGTTCAGCCGGTCTCCTCCACCACTTCAAGACCAAGTCCCACGCCATCACCTAAGCTCTCCAATCTGGTACAGATAATAAATATAAAAGACATCTCAGATAGTGAACATTTGGGGACTGAAACTGGTTATGAGGAAAGGGAGAATGTGTGGTTGGCCTACAAAACACTTAATAGAAAGGACTGTGTCGTATGTGGACATGCCAGACCTATTCTGGCTGCTCACCCATTTGTCCTAAGTAATGGGGAAGGTTGGATGTGCATATTGGAAAAGTTCAAGCCAAATTCAACCCTGTGTAAGACTCTGAGTCTTGTGTTCCCAGTGGTCCCTCCCCAGAAGGTACCGTGGGGAGTTAAGGCATATGGGGGACATAACAGCTGTATCACTGGTACAGGTAGAGGTATAGACTATGGAAGGCTCCCTGCTACTACCTGCATCACTAATACCACTATTAACTAGAGGTGTTGCTGATGTATGGTGGATGTGTGGACCTGCCAGGCGGTTGACCCCATTTTTGAAAGGAAATTGTCGTTGCTCATGTGCTTTGGCCAGTCTGATACCACCATTGCCTATTATTATAGCTAATCAACTTCTGGGAGCTACACAGGACACAGAGGCTTGGGACCAACCCAGGAGACGGCAGAAACGTGACGCTCCTTGGTCCGAGGGTACAGATAACATGCACACCAACCTGTTGGGGGTCCCAATAGGGGTCCCCCACGAATTCCAGACATTAACCAGGAATGATGGCCTGTGGCATCTGATGCCCATCATTGGCCCAGCTATTGTTGATGCTAAAACAAAAGGTCTGGATCAATTATATCTACTATAATTAATGATGATTTGTCAAACACACCCACACAGGACTTACAGGGATGGCTGAACAATTGGATGCTACCTCACAAACCAGTAGACACAATAGACTAACACTGGACATAAGTCTGGCCAACAAGGGAGGTGTAACAGTGTTGCACGTTTGTTCCTAACAATACTAGTCCGGATGGGAGCATTTCAAAAGCTCTGAGTGGGTTGGCAAGGTTATCAGTGGAGATGAAGGGTCTTGCAGGTGTGGAGGAGAGTGGACTGTTCCCCTGGCTGGGTGGTTGTTTTGGTAAGTACACTGCAAGGATGATTACTGGATTTCTGACACTAGTTGTGGTTTTTCATTTCTGTGTTGCCTGTATCATACCTTGTTTGAAGAAGTTTGTTACAGATGTGTAAGGGGCCTCTGGTTGATGCTCCAGTTGGAGAGGCTGATACGAAAACGAGCTTCCGCAGGAGAGTGGACTGACAGAGGAGGACCCTTGGTTTGCTGTAGATGATGTTGTTGAATGAATAAAAAGTGATGTTTGTCCTCCCTGTGGTGAAGGTTTGAAGTTCCCGGGTGGCGACGAGCCCACCTGGTACAGGTTGTATAGAGGGATGGACCGGAGGGTTTAACATATTCTCGTTTTTTGGTTTACTAATGTGTGGTTGGCCACTCCAGGAGTAGTTATTGGAGTGGTCTCCTTTTTGGTCCTTGCTCATTTACGACTCAACTTACATTGATGCTATTGGTGTCCCTAGGGGGTGCCAGATGAATATAAACTGGTGGACCAAGTGAAAGCTGGGTTTGAATCTTCTGTCTGTTGGTGGTGAACAGTTAATAAAAATGTGGACAGAATTAACTACATTCATTTTAATGTCCAGAAACTGGGCAATTGGACTCAACAAGGCTTCGAGGCGGTCCATGGACAATTGGCAGCTACGTCCCTGATGGCATTTCAAAATAGAATCGCGGTTGATATGTTATTGGCTGAACGGGGGGGGGTCTGTGCAATGTTTGGTGAACAGTGTTGTACTTTCATTCCCAATAACACAGCTACGGATGGGAGTCTGACTGTAGCATTGGAGGGACTTCGTACCCTTAATGGTAAGATGAAACAGCATTCTGGAGTGGACACTACTATGTGGGACTCATGGATGGATGCTTTTGGTAAATATAAGACGCTGGTTTCCTCCATCCTAGTATCAATTTCTGTTTTTGCGGCCATTCTTGTACTTTGTGGATGCTGTTGCATTCCATGTGCGCGCACGCTTGCTAGCCGTGTTATAACTGCAGCCATAGACCCTAATCAGGAAAGGGCCCAAATGTTCCCATTGCTTGAGGATGGGGAAGCTGGACCTGTCTATCTATTTGAGGACTAAGATACTTTTATGTCACGTCTCTTGTGAGACGTGAAGAGAGGGAATTAAAAAAAATTGTCTTCTGACAAATTTTATCCCTTAGCTTTGTCTTTTTATACTTTTATGTCACGTCTCTTGTGAGACGTGAAGAGAGGGAATTAAAAAATTTGTCTTCTGACAAATTTTATCCCTTAGCTTTGTCTTTTTATACTTTTATGTCACGTCTCTTGTGAGATGTGAAGAGAGGGATTTGTAAGGAATTGTAATAGAGACTGAAAACTAGTAATAACTACATTTCAACATAAGCCATATTTTATACATAAATACACATACTCCTCATTTCTCTTGGATATATGTTGGACTTATTAAGACACCGACTACAGACACACATAATTCCCCTCCCCCATAATAACCACAGAACACTCACAACACATGCTTGGAGCTCAGGACAAAGAACTGTCTCAGGAACCAATGGAACGTGGACACCAGGCCTGTTCGGGACTACCCAAGACCCAGATCGACCAATCGGAAGGCCAGGCTCGCAGATCTACCTACTTTGCTTATTGTCTATATAATACTGTACGAGTCTTGAAACTTTCTCTTTCCGGACGATTTCATACAAATCAGACAGAAAGAGCCGTGCCGCACGCTTTGCCTAATATCTTTACACTTGAATAAATCTGCCTTATTATACAATTATCCACCTCGTCCTATTGTCTCCTCTTGTTCTCCTGTCAACAGTAAACGTTTTACTAACACTAGCCACTTTAAACAATGCCACTTAATATAATGTTTACATACCCTACATTACTCATCTCATATGTATATACTGTACTCTATACCATCTACTGCATCTTGCCTATGCCGTTCTGTACCATCACTCATTCATATATCTTTATGTACATATTCTTTATCCCTTTACACTTGTGTGTATAAGGTAGTAGTGTGGAATTGTTAGGTTAGATTACTTGTTGGTTATTACTGCATTGTCGGAACTAGAAGCACAAGCATTTCGCTACACTCGCATTAACATCTGCTAACCATGTGTATGTGACAAATAAAATTTGATTTGATTTTTGATTTGATTGATATCGCGCTTTGCAGACTGGCAGGTATTGACCGAGCTAAAGCTGGCTGGTGTCCGAGCTAAAGGTGAAGACCGCTAGCAGTGGCTAACAATGACTACTAGCTAGTAGCTAGTTAGCTGGCTAGCTTCTGATGGAGGTTCCAGTTATAAAGTATAAAAATAGCAGATCCGTACCACATTGGGTGAGGCGGGTTGCAGGAAAGTATATTTAGATCGTAGATGGAAAGTGAGATTAAAATATAAACAGTAAAAAACGAAGAAACAGACTATTTACATGGGACAAGACAAACACACGTCCGACTGCTACGCCATCTTAAGTGCATGAGGTGATAGTTTGTACCGTGATTTCCTTTACGGTCCATGGAGGTATTTAAAACCGTATTATAATCTCCCACCATAATATTAGAGTCTTGTATTGCTTGTAGGGTTTATAAATTATTATATATATTTTCAAAGAAGCGTTGATCATCATTATTTGGACCATATAGGTTAATGAGCCTGTTAATGGTCCAATAACATATTTAAAATCATCCATCTGCCTTGAGGATCTGTTCGGACAATTTGTACATTCGGCTCAAAATTACTGTTAATTAATATCATCACTCCTATCATCACTCCGGGTTGGCGCCCCCCCTCGGGTTCGTGCCGTGGGGGAGATCATTGAGGGCTATAATTGGCCTTGTCTCAGGAAAGCAAGTTGGTGGTTGAAGATATCCCTCTAGTCATGTGGGGGCTGTACTTTGCCAAAGTGGGTGGGGTTATATCCTACCTGTTTGGCCCTGTCCGGGGGTATCGTCGGACGGGGCCACAGTGTCTCCCGACCCCTCCTGTCTCAGCCTCCAGTTTTTATGCTGCAATAGAGTATGTGTCGGGGGGCTAGGGTCAGTCTGTTATATCTGGAGTGTTTCTCCTGTCTTATCCGGTGTCCTGTGTGAATTTAAGTATTTCTCTATCCTTCTCTCTCTCTTTTTCTCTCAGAGGACCTAACCCCATTTGACCATGCCTCAGGACTACCTGGCCTGATGACTCCTTGCTGTCCCCAGTCCACCTGGTCGTGCTGCTGCTCCAGTTTCAACTGTTCTGCCTGCGGCTATGGAACCCTGACTTGTTCAGCGGACGTGCTACCTTGTCCCAGACCTGCTGTTTTCAACTCTCTAGAGAGACAGCATGTGCGGTTGAGATACTCGGAATGATCGGCTACGAAAAGCCAAGTGACATTTACTCCTGAGGTGCTGACCTATTGCACCCTCTACAACCACTGTGATTATTATCTGACCCTGCTGGTCATCTATGAACATTTTAACATCTAGGCTGGGTTTCTGTACAGCACTTTGTGACATCAGCTGATGTAGAAGGGCTTTGTAAATAAATTTGATTTGATTTAAACAATAGGTGAAATTGCCAGATTTACATTCTCAAGTGGATCTTTTAAATAATATCCAAATTGATTCGTTTTCTAAATGAAACATTGTAAACTTTTTCCACATGAACCTAGATGAAGCAACCTCTCATGTTAATTGAAGTTTAATTCCCAAATAGCCTATACAGGTTTGGGTTATCATTCAAATTGATGAAACTGTAAAATTTTGTTTTTGCAAAACACATTCAGAAAGCCAGTACTGACGGAAGTCCCGCCTCCAGAGGGAATCCTATGTGGCTTTGGCCTTAGGGAGAAGTGAACCTAGTGGTGAATGTACTCTAACATTTGCTCTACTGGTTACTCTTATGATATTCAAAGCAATCCCAATTGATTGGATATCATCGTCTCAGTCAAACAATAAACTTGGTGATATGTGAACAATTCTCTCACTTCTCTGCCCTCTACCAATCTGTCCACAGACATTTCTAAAAAGATATAGCATAAAGGTTTTTCCTCTGGAGAACACAACATTTCATAACATTGTTCAATTGCAAGATTTCATTTGGTTGTATGATAGAAGACAAAAAATGTACTTACTTTTCAGCACGAGTTTTGTGCCGCTTCCAAAAGTCCACCACGGTGATTCATTCTGGTGAATTCGCCGTACAAAAACCTCCTTCACACAAGAGTGAGCCCCTACACACAGAGCACTCTCAGTACCACCCTAATAGTTCTGAAATACTAGAATAATATAATAAAGACTTATAGTACTGAAGCACTAGAATAACACAATAGGGACTGATAGTACTGAAGTACTAGTATAATACAATAGTGACTGATAGTACTGAAGTACTAGTATAATACAATAGGGACTGATTGCACTGAGGTACTCGTATAATACAATAGGTACCGATAGTACTGAAGTACTTGTATAATACAATAGGGACTGACTGTACTGAAGTACTAGTATAATACAATAGGGACTGATAGTACTGAAGTACTCGTATAATACAATAGGGATTGATAGTCCTGGGTTAGGAGTATAATCTACTGAAGAACGAAGATAATTACATTTTCATCTTGGATCACTGATTTACAGTATAAGGTATTTACAACATTATAAAATAGTCTGTGTCTGTATAATCTGTAAATAGTTACATGGTTAACAGTTATGAATGTGGGGCCTTAACAGGAATATTATTTACATAAAACACTTTGCATTGGCAGCACATGCTTCAGTGCTCTGGGAGTGTTTATATCCCTGTGAGTTTAACACTTCATGACTGAGAGCTGTCCTTCATGACAACAGAACCCACAACAACCATGACATTTTTTACCATCCTCATTTGCACACTTGCATTCAACATCAAGGGTAAAAAAACATGTTCTACAGTATCATTGTATACTGAAAAGTAAACAGTGAGTAAACTGGACAGTTGTTGATATTGTTTTATTTATTCCTGGTGATGTATAATTACTAGTTTCTCTATGTTTCAGAATCCAGAGGACAGTACACTGTGACTCAGACTCCTGCAGTGAAAGCTGTTCTCCCAGGACAGACAGTCTCTCTGAACTGTAAAACCAGCAGTAATGTGAATGGCGCAGGAGGCTCTTATCCCAATCTAGCCTGGTATCAACAGAAACCTGGAGGAGCTCCTAAACTCCTTATTTACTATGCTACAACACTTCAATCTGGGACTCCATCTAGATTCAGTGGCAGTGGAACTCATAGTGACTTCACTCTGACCATCAGTGGAGTCCAGGCTGAAGATGCAGGAGATTACTACTGTCAGAGTTACCACAGTGGTGGAGTGTTCACACAGTGATACAGAGTTGTACAAAAACCTCCCTCAGTCAGACTGCAGAGTGACTGTACTGCTACAGCTGGGACCTACTGCAGGTGCTGAGGGGAGGAGATGATCCAGTACAATGACACAGTGTGTAGTAGAGCTGAACAACAATGGAGTCAAACTGGAGCTGTTTCTAGAAGACCTTACATCACAACTGATCACTAAATGTTTCTGCTGATCATTTACTACATGTTGACTCTGTTGAGTAACTCAAGGAGAATCATCAACCAATCTGAATAGAGATGATACAATGATCAAAACCCTAAAGATGACCTGTGTTATGAATACACTCCTGGAAAGTGAGAGTCAGGGTGCTGCTCCAGCTGAACAGGCCATCCTTTTCCAGAACTCCAGGACTAGCTTCCTGCTTCTTGGTGGTCCCATCCACTTTCCAGCTCATGGTTTAGAACTACTGAATTTATTAAAGCACCATATATAAAAACTGGACAAAACCCAAAGTGCAAAATAATAAAGTACTCAGGAAATAGTAGGAGAGATTCCTCTCAGGAAAACAAGCAACATTTACACTGACCGACAAAGACAAATGACAGAGGGAGTATAAACAGTTATAGAGTGAGGATTGGAACCAGGTGTGTGTAATGATGACGAGACAAGTTCGGGGTTGATGAGTGAACAGTGTTGCAAGCTGCAGGTTTGTCAGCAGCTAAAAGGCCGGCGACGCTGATCACATGAGCAGGACAGGATGGGGAGCCAAAGCGAAGGCTGGCGTGAAAAACACTTTTTTGGTTACTACATGATTCCAAATGTATTATTTCATAGTTTTGATGTCTTCACTTTACAAAAAGTAAAAATTGTAAAAAATAAAGCTAAAACCTGGAATACAACAGGTGTAGTAGACCTTACAGTGAAATGCTTACCTACAGGCTCTAACCAATAGTGCAAAAAAGGTGTTAGATGAACAATAGGTAAGTAAAGAAATAAAACAACAGTAAAAAGACAGGCTATATACAGTAGCGAGGCTATAGAAGTAGCGAGGCTACATACAGAAACCGGTTAGTCAGGCTGATTGAGGTAGTATGTACATGTAGATATGGTTAAAGTGACTATGCATATATGATGAACAGAGATTAGCAGTAGTGTAAAAGAGAGATTAGCGGGTGGTGGGTGGTGGGACACAATGCAGATAGCCCGGTTAGCCAATGTGCAGGAGCACTGTTTGGTCGGCCCAATTGAGGAAGTATGTACATGAATGTATAGTTAAAGTGACTATGCATATTTGATAAACAGAGAGTAGCAGCAGCGTAAAAATAAGTGTTTGGGGGGAACACAATGTAAATATTCCGGGTAGCCATTTGATTACTGTTCAGGAGTCTTATGGCTTGGGGGTAAAAACTGCTGAGAAGCCTTTTTGTCCTAGCCTTGGCACTCCGGTACCGCTTGCCATGTGGTAGTAGAGAGAACAGTCTATGACTTTGGTGGCTGTGGTCTTCAACATTTTTTAGGGCCTTCCTCTGACAGCGCCTGGTGTAGAGGTCCTGGATGGCAGGCAGCTTAGCCCCAGTGATGTACTGGACCATACGCACTACCCTCTGTAGTGCCTTGCGGTCAGAGGCCGAGCAATTGCTGTACCAGGCAGTGATGCAACCAGTCAGGATGCTCTCAATGTTGCAGCTGTAGAACCTGTTGAGGATCTCAAGACCCATGCCAAATCTTTTAGTTACCTGAGGGGGAATAGGCTTTGTCGTGCCCTTTGTTCTTGATGTGGACACCACGGAACTTGAAGCTCTCAACCTGCTCCACTACAGCCCCGTCGATGAGAATGGGGGCGTGCTCGGTCCTCCTCATACTGTAGTCTACAATCATCTCCTTAGTCTTGGTTACGTTGAGGGATAGGTTGTTATTCTGGCACCACCCGACCAGGTCTCTGACCTCCTCCCTATAGGCTGTCTCGTCGTTGTTGGTGATCAGGCCTAGGACTGTTGTGTCGTCTGCAAACTTAATGATGGTGTTGGGGTTGTGCCACAGCAGGATTTCTTATAAGCTTCCGGATTTGAGTCCCGCACCTTGAAAGCAGCAGCTCTACCCTTTAGCTCAGTGTGAATGTTGCCTGTAATCCATGGCTTCTGGTTGGGGTATGTACGTACAGTCACTGTGGGGATGACGTCCTTGATGCACTTATTGATAAAGCCAGTGACTGATGTGGTGTACTCCTCAATGACTTCTCCGGAAGGTTGCCGAATAACTGGTGTCATAACTGATGTCGTCATGGGCGACCCTGCAGTTGTACACATTTACATTTACATTTAAGTCATTTAGCAGACGCTCTTATCCAGAGCGACTTACAAATTGGTGCATTCACCTTATGATATCCAGTGGAACAACCACTTTACAATAGTGCATCTAAATCTTTTAAGGGGGGGGGTTAGAAGGATTACTTTATCCTATCCTAGGTATTCCTTAAAGAGGTGGGGTTTCAGGTGTCTCCGGAAGGTGGTGATTGACTCCGCTGACCTGGCGTCGTGAGGGAGTTTGTTCCACCATTGGGGTGCCAGAGCAGCGAACAGTTTTGACTGGGCTGAGCGGGAACTGTACTTCCTCAGAGGTAGGGAGGCGAGCAGGCCAGAGGTGGATGAACGCAGTGCCCTTGTTTGGGTGTAGGGCCTGATCAGAGCCTGAAGGTACGGAGGTGCCGTTCCCCTCACAGCTCCGTAGGCAAGCACCATGGTCTTGTAGCGGATGCGAGCTTCAACTGGAAGCCAGTGGAGAGAGCGGAGGAGCGGGGTGACGTGAGAGAACTTGGGAAGGTTGAACACCAGACGGGCTGCGGCGTTCTGGATGAGTTGTAGGGGTTTAATGGCACAGGCAGGGAGCCCAGCCAACAGCGAGTTGCAGTAATCCAGACGGGAGATGACAAGTGCCTGGATTAGGACCTGCGCCGCTTCCTGTGTGAGGCAGGGTCGTACTCTGCGAATGTTGTAGAGGATGAACCTACAGGAACGGGCCACCGCCTTGATAATAGTTGAGAACGTCAGGGTGTTGTCCAGGATCACGCCAAGGTTCTTAGCGCTCTGGGAGGAGGACACAATGGAGTTGTCAACCGTGATGGCGAGATCATGGAACGGGCAGTCCTTCCCCGGGAGGAAGAGCAGCTCCGTCTTGCCGAGGTTCAGCTTGAGGTGGTGATCCGTCATCCACACTGATATGTCTGCCAGACATGCAGAGATGCGATTCGCCACCTGGTTATCAGAAGGGGGAAAGGAGAAGATTAATTGTGTGTCGTCTGCATAGCAATGATAGGAGAGACCATGTGAGGATATGACAGAGCCAAGTGACTTGGTGTATAGCGAGAATAGGAGAGGGCCTAGAACAGAGCCCTGGGGGACACCAGTGGTGAGAGCACGTGGTGCGGAGACAGATTCTCGCCGCGCCACCTGGTAGGAGCGACCTGTCAGGTAGGATGCAATCCAAGCGTGGGCCGCGCCGGAGATGCCCAACTCGGAGAGGGTGGAGAGGAGGATCTGATGGTTCACAGTATCAAAGGCAGCCGATAGGTCTAGAAGGATGAGAGCAGAGGAGAGAGAGTTAGCTTTAGCAGTGCGGAGCGCCTCCGTGACACAGAGAAGAGCAGTCTCAGTTGAATGACTAGTCTTGAAACCTGACTGATTTGGATCAAGAAGGTCATTCTGAGAGAGATAGCAGGAGAGCTGGCCAAGGACGGCACGTTCAAGAGTTTTGGAGAGAAAAGAAAGAAGGGATACTGGTCTGTAGTTGTTGACATCGGAGGGATCGAGTGTAGGTTTTTTCAGAAGGGGTGCAACTCTCGCTCTCTTGAAGACGGAAGGGACGTAGCCAGCGGTCAAGGATGAGTTGATGAGCGAGGTGAGGTAAGGGAGAAGGTCTCCGGAAATGGTCTGGAGAAGAGAGGAGGGCATAGGGTCAAGCGGGCAGGTTGTTGGGCGGCCGGCCGTCACAAGACGCGAGATTTCATCTGGAGAGAGAGGGGAGAAAGAGGTCAAAGCACAGGGTAGGGCAGTGTGAGCAGAACCAGCGGTGTCGTTTGACTTAGCAAACGAGGATCGGATGTCGTCGACCTTCTTTTCAAAATGGTTGACGAAGTCATCCGCAGAGAGGGAGGAGGGGGGGGGGGGGGGGAGGAGGATTCAGGAGGGAGGAGAAGGTGGCAAAGAGCTTCCTAGGGTTAGAGGCAGATGCTTGGAATTTAGAGTGGTAGAAAGTGGCTTTAGCAGCAGAGACAGAAGAGGAAAATGTAGAGAGGAGGGAGTGAAAGGATGCCAGGTCCGCAGGGAGGCGAGTTCTCCTCCATTTCCGCTCGGCTGCCCGGAGCCCTGTTCTGTGAGCTCGCAATGAGTCGTCGAGCCACGGAGCAGGAGGGGAGGACCGAGCCGGCCTGGAGGATAGGGGACATAGAGAGTCAAAGGATGCAGAAAGGGAGGAGAGGAGGGTTGAGGAGGCAGAATCAGGAGATAGGTTGGAGAAGGTTTGAGCAGAGGGAAGAGATGATAGGATGGAAGAGGAGAGAGTAGCGGGGGAGAGAGAGCGAAGGTTGGCACGGCGCGATACCATCCGAGTAGGGGCAGTGTGGGAAGTGTTGGATGAGAGCGAGAGGGAAAAGGATACAAGGTAGTGGTCGGAGACTTGGAGGGGAGTTGCAATGAGATTAGTGGAAGAACAGCATCTAGTAAAGATGAGGTCAAGCGTATTGCCTGCCTTGTGAGTAGGGGGGAAGGTGAGAGGGTGAGGTCAAAAGAGGAGAGGAGTGGAAAGAAGGAGGCAGAGAGGAATGAGTCAAAGGTAGACGTGGGGAGGTTAAAGTCACCCAGAACTGTGAGAGGTGAGCCATCCTCAGGAAAGGAACTTATCAAGGCGTCAAGCTCATTGATGAACTCTCCAAGGGAACCTGGAGGGCGATAAATGATAAGGATGTTAAGCTTGAAAGGGCTGGTAACTGTGACAGCATGGAATTCAAAGGAGGCGATAGACAGATGGGTCAGGGGAGAAAGAGAGAATGTCCACTTGGGAGAGATGAGGATCCCAGTGCCACCACCCCGCTGACCAGACGCTCTCGGGGTGTGCGAGAACACGTGGGCAGACGAGGAGAGAGCAGTAGGAGTAGCAGTGTTATCTGTGGTAATCCATGTTTCCGTCAGTGCCAAGAAGTCGAGGGACTGGAGGGTAGCATAGGCTGAGATGAACTCTGCCTTGTTGGCCGCAGATCGGCAGTTCCAGAGGCTGCCGGAGACCTGGAACTCCACGTGGGTCGTGCGCGCTGGGACCACCAGGTTAGAGTGGCAGCGGCCACGCGGTGTGAAGTGTTTGTATGGTCTGTGCAGAGAGGAGAGAACAGGGATAGACAGACACATAGTTGACAGGCTACAGAAGAGGCTACGCTAATGCAAAGGAGATTGGAATGACAAGTGTACACCTCTCCCTCTTCCCAGCATGCCTTGCTCAGGGTCAGGGTGCTGCTTCGGCTGTAGCGGCCGCCCTTCTCTTCTTCTGTGGTGGTCAGGACCCCCTCCTTCCCTCCTCCCCGTCCATATCCGAGCTCACCATCGCCCCCTGGGGGTGCTCAGCAGGCAGGCCAGTGTGGCCGAGCCCCCAGAGAGCTGCTCAGAGGACGGGGGGAGCAGAGACACTGTGGGCCTGACAGAGAGACCAGCTGGAGAGGAGAGAAAGAGAGAGAGAGAGGCAATACACACAAGATAAACAATTAGCTACAGTACGGAGAACAACTGACAACAACATAACAATGAATCTATAAAGATAAAGGCAAAAAGAAACTCTGAAAATATTTTTAGACAAAACAATCCTTCAGATTAATGTATGTTACATTCATGCTCTACAGTTTAGCACACCAAGAGCAACAAAACACTAGGAGGGGGGTTTCCTGGACACAGATGAAGACTAGTACGAGACTAAAAAGAACATTCAATGAAGATTATCCACTGAGCTTGCTTTTAGTCCAGGACTAGGATGAATGTGTCCAGGAAACTGCCCCTAAGTCCACAAAGACATGCAGTAAACAGATTCAAAATTAAGATTTACTATTCAGTGTCAAGGTCAGGGTTCAGACCCAGGGCCCCAAGCTTAATGATGAGCTTGGAAGGTACTATGGTGTTGAAGGCTGACCTATAGTCAGTGATCAGCATTCTTACATAGGTATTCCTCTTGTCCAGATGGGATAGGGCAGTGTGCAGTGCGATGGTGATTGCAATGTCTGTGGATCTATTGGGGAGGTATGCAAATTGAAGTGGGTCTAGGGTGTCAGGTAAGGTGGAGGTGATATGATCATTAACTAGCCTCTCAAAGCACATCATGATGACAGAAGTGAGTGCTACGGGGCGATAGTCATTTAGTTCAGTTACCTTTGCTTTCTTGGGTGCAAGAACAATGGTGGCCATCTTGAAGCAAGTGGGGACAGCAGACTGGGATAGGGAGAGATTGAATATGTCCGTAAACACTCCAGCCAACTGGTCTGCGCAGCCCAATTCAGATCTTTTTTTCACGAGTTGGTCTTCTGACCAATCAATCAGCTCTGATGTCAAAAGATCTGATGTGATTGGTCAAAAGATAAATGAGTGGGAAAAAGATCAGAATTGGCCTGCCTGTGTAGATGCAGCCAGTGTCTCTCTGGGATCATGAAAGTGTGGCTGCATAGAGAGGACACTTTGTATTGGCAGCACATGCTTCAGTGCTCTGGGAGTGTTTATATCCCTGTGAGATGAACACTTCATGACTGAGAGCTGTCCTTCATGACAACAGAACCACAACAACCATGACTTTCATCACCATCTTCATCTGGGCACTTTCGCTCTGCTTTCAATGTTATATCGTTTACAGAAAATTACCTTGACAATATAAAGTTATTATTTTATACAGTACTGGACAAATTAATAAACAATTTAATGCTAATTACTATACATCTCTGTTTCAGAGTCCAGAGGACAGATCACTGTGACTCAGTGAAAATTGTTTCAGTGGGTTACTCAGTCAGTCTCAGCTGTAAGACCAGCAGTGCTGTAAACATTTGCAGACATAGATAAAGGTTGGCCTGGTATCAACAGAAATGGAGAAACTCCTAAACTCCTTACATATTTCATGAGTACCCCTAACTCTGGGACTCCCTCTAGATTCAGTGGCAGTGGATCTGGGAGTGACTTCACTCTGACCATCAGTGGAGTCTAGACTGAAGATGCAGGAGATTACTACTGTCAGAGTTTACACCTTCACAATAATGAACATGTGTTCACACAGTGCTATACGTATAGAAACCTCCTTCAGATTTCACAGTAACTGCACTAGTTGGGTATGACAGCAGGTGCTGAGGAAGAGACAGTGAACTGGAACACTGACTGAACTAAAATACACTGAGCTAAATATATCAGTGAAACTTAATCTGTCAACTCATATACTGTCACCAAAGCATTCCTGAAGTGGTAACCCATATACTGTCACCAAAGCATTCCTGAAGTGGTAACCCATATACTGTCACCAAAGCATTCCTGAAGTGGTAACCCATATACTGTCACCAAAGCATTCCTGAAGTGGTAACCCATATACTGTCACCAAAGCATTCCTGAAGTGGTAACCCATATACTGTCACCAAAGCATTCCTGAAGTGGTAACCCATATACTGTCACCAAAGCATTCCTGAAGTGGTAACCCATATACTGTCACCAAAGCATTCCTGAAGTGGTAACCCATATACTGTCACCAAAGCATTCCTGAAGTGGTAACCCATATACTGTCACCAAAGCATTCCTGAAGTGGTAACCCATATACTGTCACCAAAGCATTCCTGAAGTGGTAACCCATATACTGTCACCAAAGCATTCCTGAAGTGGTAACTCATATACTGTCACCAAAGCATTCCTGAAGTGGTAACCCATTTACTGTCACCAAAGCATTCCTGAATTGGTAACCCATATACTGTCACCAAAGCATTCCTGAAGTGGTAACCCATATACTGTCACCAAAGCATTCCTGAAGTGGTAACCCATATACTGTCACCAAAGCATTCCTGAAGTGGTAACTCAAATACTGTCACCAAAGCATTCCTGAAGTGGTAACCCATATACTGTCCTCAAAGCATTCCTGAAGTGGTAACCCATCAGTGGCAGCACATACATTTTTATAAATGTCTAGGAATTATATTATCTATAGAAAGTATGAACCACCTCTAACATTTTCCCCTAGATCATACAATGTTCACCTATTTCATAGTTGATTATTCCACATCTGCTTTGAAAAATCCAATGCAAACATTTCATTATATGCAAGAATGTGCAATACATTGAATGGACTGCATAATTATGTGTGTAATAATAATGTCTCACATTGATTCAGAATAAATGCTCCAGTCATGTCCCCCTGCTGAATAGTGCATTTCAATCAAGATTTCAACCATATTTATTGATGTTATAAATTAGTAATAAAATCCATAAACCAGAGTACAAAGACCCTCAAGTCTAAACATCACCTACACCCTAAATAGCCACCCTCTGGTTCCAGGATTGTCTATGTAGAATGAAGTTAACTGGTCCCGTGTGGCTCAGTTGGTAGAGCATGGCGCTTGCAACTCAAGGGTTGTTGGTTTGATTCCATTGGGGGACCAGTATGAAAATGTATGCACTCACTACTGTAAATTGCTCTGGAGAAGAGCATCTGCTAAATTACTCAAATGAATACAGTCAAGCTGATCTGTTTGCAGAGAGGACACTTTGCATAGACAGCTCATGCTTCAGTGCTCTCTGAGTATTTATATCCCTGTGAGTTTAACACTTCATGACTGAGAGCTGTCCTTCATGTCAACAGAACCCACAACAACCATGACTTTTATCACCATCTTCATCTGGACACTTGCTTTCTGGATTCAAGGTTACAATTTTTTGGTTCTTCATATTATAGAAAATATCATTCAAGCTACATGAAAGAATAATCATCATGGCTTTAATATGTATATTCAGAACTATTTATAATGCATTTAATAATTAATAATGTTTTTATTATATTTTTCAGAATCCAGAGGACAGTACACTGTGACTCAGACTCCTGCAGTGAAAGCTGTTCTCCCAGGACAGACAGTCTCTCTGAACTGTAAAACCAGCAGTAATGTGTATAACAATAACCAAATGTACTGGTACCAACAGAAACCTGAAGGAGCTCCTAAACTCCTCATTTACTATACAAGCACCCTACAGTCTGGGACTCCATCTAGATTCAGTGGCAGTGGATCTGGGAGTGACTTCACTCTGACCATCAGTGCAGTCCGGGCTGAAGATGCAGGAGATTACTGCTGTCAGAGTTTAAACTGCAGTCCATGTGTGTTCACACAGTGATACAGAGCCGTACAAAAACCTCCCTCAGTCAGACTGCGCAGTGACTATACTGCTACAGCTGGGACCTACTGCAGGTGCTGAGGGGGAAGAGACAGTGACATGGAACACTGACTGAACTAAAATACACTGAGCTAAATAAAACAGTGATTCTGACAATATGTCAACTCCTCCACCCTCATGCTAAAGCATTCCTTAACTGATAACCCTCATAGGTCCAGACTACATAAATATTACATCCTTGCAGCTATGGCCAACAAACCTTTTCGCAACATGTCACACAATAAGTTGAATGAGACTTCATCTACATGCAATAGTAATGTCTCACATCATTTCAGAATAATTAACCCAGCCTCTGTAAGGTATGTCAGTCAGTTAGTGAATTTCAAGCTAAGATTCAACCATATTTACTGAGATAAACATGATTAACTCCCTAAAATGTCTTGTGGTTCTGCCAAGTTAAAATGTCTCTCCTGCCAACCCCTCAGCACCTTCCCAGCCTTTCATTGAGCCCAGCTGAGGCTTGTTAACCAATGAAGACCATGACCATGATTAACCTCAACCTCATATAATTGCTGCTGATCACACAGATCTCTTCAACTACAGTTTCCCTGGGGGACCAATACAGTCTGTTTGCATAGTGAGGACACGTTGCATAGGCAGCACATGCTTCAGTGCTCTGGGAGTGTTTATATCCCTGTGAGTTTAACACTTCATGACTGAGAGCTGTCCTTCATGACAACAGAACCCACAACAACCATGACTTGTATCACCATTGTCATCTGGATATTTGCCATCTTACTCCAAGGTAATATATTTGACAGAAAATAATAATAATAATAATAATAGCAATAAATATATAACCTCATTACAGTTTTAGTGAGTATGCTAAATTGACAAATTAATTAACAATTTAATGCTAATGATACATTTAATCTCTGTTTCAGAGTCCAGAGGCCAGGTCACTGTGACTCAGACTCCTGCAGTGAAAACTGTTTCAGAGGGTTACTCAGTCAGTCTCAGCTGTAAGACCAGCAGTGCTGTATACAGTGAGGGCAATGGACACTATTTGCACTGCTAACAGAAACCTGGAGGAGCTCCTCAACTCCTGATATACACTTCCAACCAACGTCAGTCTGGGACTCCCTCTAGATTCAGTGGCAGTGGATCTGGGAGTGACTTCACTCTGACCATCAGTGGAGTCCAGGCTGAAGATGCAGGATATTGCTACTGTCAGAGTGAACACTAATTAAGTGCCTGGGTGTTCACACAGTGATACAGAGCCGTACAAAAACCTCCCTCAGTCAGACTTATTCCACGTGCTGAGGGGAAGACAGTGACATGGAACACTGATCAGTAGAGGAGGTCAACTTTGAAAATGGTTAGAAAGTATCATACAAATCACACGTTCTCCAATGTCGTCATCATCGTCTTCATCATCATCTTCGTCATCATCATCATCATGGCTGTAACTTGTTATATTGGTCATGAACTGAAAGTGTATATAAAAGTTATTAGATGTTTTGGAAGACAGTACCAGTCCATATGTAGAGTAAGATCTACTGAAGTAAAAAGAAAAGTGATGTTAAATCAGCATCAGCCCCTCAACCCAAATCCCTACATGAGCGTCACAACCAACTATTGATGTGATCATCTGGCATGTATTTTCAATCGCACGTTATTATTGCCAAATAATCTTGGTGGTATGTGAACAATTCTCTCACTTCAGTGACTCTGCCATTTACCAATCTACCAAGGTGTCCATAGAGATCTCTAAAATGATATAGCCTGAATGTATTTCCTCTGGAGAAGATGATAACATCTCATAACGTTGGTACAGATGATCACTACTGTCAGAGTGAACACTACCCCAACAGTGTCTGGGGTTTCACACAGTGATATAGAGCCATACAAAAATATACCTCATTTTTTTATTTAACCTTTGTTAACTAGGCAAGTCTGTTTAGAAGAAATTCTTATTTACAATGACAGCCTACCCCAGACAAAATCTAACCCAGATGACACTGGGCCAATTGTGCACCGCCCTATGGGAGTCCCAAACACAATCAGTTGTGATACAGCCTGGAATTTAACCAAGGTCTGTAGTGACACCTCTAGCACTGAGATGCAGTGCCTTAGACCGCTGCGCCACTCGGAAGCTCCTAAGTGGGAAGAGACATGTGCTGAGTGGAAAGAGACAGTGGCCAAACTGGCCATGTCCGAATACTAGCGTACTAAATCAAATCAAATCAAAGTTCATATGTCACGTGCACCGAATACAACAGGTGTAGTAGACCTTGCAGTGAAATGCTTACTTACAGGCTCTAACCAATAGTGCATAAACATTTTTATGTGTGTGTAGGTAAGTAAAGAAATTAAACAACAGTAAAAAGACATTTGAAAATAAGAATAGCAAGGCTATATACAGACACCGGTTAGTCAGGCTTATTGAGGTAGTATGTACATATAGGTACAGTGGGGCAAAAAAGTATTTAGTCAGCCACCAATTGTGCAAGTTCTCCCACTTAAAAAGATGAGAGAGGCCTGTAATTTTCATCATAGGTACACTTCAACTATGACAGACAAAATGAGAAAAAAAATTCCAGAAAATCACATTGTAGGATTTTTTATTAATTTATTTGCAAATTATGGTGGAAAATAAGTATTTGGTCAATAACAAAAGTTTATCTCAATACTTTGTTATACACCCTTTGTTGGCAATGACAGAGGTCAAACGTTTTCTGTAAGTCTTCACAAGGTTTTCACACACTGTTGCTGGTATTTTGGCCCATTCCTCCATGCAGATCTCCTCTAGAGCAGTGATGTTTTGGGGCTGTTGCTGGGCAACATGGACTTTCAACTCCCTCCAAAGATTTTCTATGGGGTTGAGATCTGGAGACTGGCTAGGCCACTCCAGGACCTTGAAATGCTTCTTACGAAGCCACTCCTTCGTTGCCCGGGCGGTGTGTTTGGGATCATTGTCATGCTGAAAGACCCAGCCACGTTACATCTTCAATGCCCTTGCTGATGGAAGGAGGTTTTCACTCAAAATCTCACGATACATGGCCCCATTCATTCTTTCCTTTACACGGATCAGTCGTCCTGGTCCCTTTGCAGAAAAACAGCCCCAAAGCATGATGTTTCCACCCCCATGCTTCACAGTAGGTATGGTGTTCTTTGGATGCAACTCAGCATTCTTTGTCCTCCAAACACGACGAGTTGAGTTTTTACCAAAAAGTTATATTTTGGTTTCATCTGACCATATGACATTCTCCCAATCTTCTTTTGGATCATCCAAATGCTCTCTAGCAAACTTCAGACGGGTCTGGACATGTACTGGCTTAAGCAGGGGGACACGTCTGGCACTGCAGGATTTGAGTCCCTGGCGGCGTAGTGTGTTACTGATGGTAGGCTTTGTTACTTTGGTCCCAGCTCTCTGCAGGTCATTCACTAGGTCATTCACTAGGGCCAATTGAGGTAATATGTACATGAATGTATAGTTAAAGTGACGATACATATAAGATAAACAGAGAGAAGCAGCAGCGTAAAAGAGGGGTGGGGGGGCACACAATGCAAATAGTAAATAGTAAATAGTAAATAGTTTTATAGTTTGTCAAATTTGGAAAATAGTAGGCCTACTCCGCATGCATCATCTAATGCGCTATTGCATTGACTCCCGTTATTCATTCATTTTGGTACAATGCGTCAATTTATCTGATTATCAGCTGTTGTCAAACATATGAGTCGGAAAAGAGGAGTGAATTCTACTAGATCAACGCCGAAAATAGTATGCAGTTTATGTATGTAGTACTCAAGTATGGATATATTTATACACGGCCACTGACCTGGAACACTAACTCAACTAAAGCACACTGAGCTAAATATACTTAGTGAACAAAACATTTGGAACACCTTTGTAATATGGAGTTGCACCCCCGTTTGCCTTCAGAACAGCCTCAATTTGTCAGGGCATAGACTGTACAAGGTGTCGAAAGTGTTCCACAGGGGCGCTGGCCCATGTTGACTCCAATGCTTCACACAGTTGTGTCATGTAAGCTGGATGTCCTTTGGGTGGTGGCCCATTCTTGATACACACGGGAAACTGTTGAGCATGAAAAACCCAGCAGCGTTGCAGTTCTTGACACGAACCAGTGCCCCTGGCACCTACTATTATACCCTGTTTAAAGGAACTAGCATCTTTGTGACACCCAGCATCATAACCATGTAATAATATGTCATAACAGCTGATATAACAGCTGACATAACTTGTCATAACCTGTCATAATTGGTAATAACACTGTCATGACCCATATATTTACACCTGTTGTGACATATATTGCAATATTTCATCACTGGTTATGACACCTACATAAGAGTTTGTTTTGTTTCGTAAATCCTTTGTTGTTGTTGTAATGAATGCTTTACAGTCATGTTTTGTTTTCTTTGTATTTTAAATAACTTGTAGGAAATAACGTTACATTTTGTGACTATGATGAAGCATTATGACCATCCTGTGTCACTTTACTTGAACTAAGAAAATACACTTTATGACACTGTCAAGAAGCCTTATGACCGTCATAATCTTATAAGCCAGATAGGTTTATGACAAACATGCCCTTATGTCAGTCATCAGTCAAAAAGAGGGTGTCTTGTCCTGCTCCTGAAATCTGCTCCTGCATTCATCCCGGTCATCAGCAACAGAGCATTTGGTACAGTAGGTGTGGATTTAACAAGTAACATAAATAAGCTTTCCATAGCTTTCACCTGGTCAGTCTATGTAACGGAAAGAGCATGTGTTCCTGATGTTTTGTACACTAAGGGTATATCAGTAATGATGACAATATGTCAACTCATACACCGTCACGTTAAATCATTCTTGAAGTAATAACAGCCAAGTCTTCCTACGCTGAATTAGTTCATATGCAAACATTGCCTCAAAATGTCACACAATATTTTGAATGGACTCCATCTGTGTTAAATAAGTGTCTCACATCATTTCAGAAAAAAAAGTCTCTGTAAGGTCCTTCTGTCGAAGAGTTAATTTCAAATAAAAATTCAACCATCATTGTACTTTCTGACGGCCATGTTGAAACACATCAGAATTTGAGAGATTTTAAAAACAAGTTATCATCCAATAGGCTTTGATTAAATGTCCAATATCCTCGCCCACTTGGAAATTCTATAACAGTATTATATATGCCAATTATGTGATGGTCTGACCGCATTCTGTCCCCTATCCACACTTTTTAAACTTTTGGTGCCAGAGAGAATGACATAACAAAGTAATCAAGACGACTAGCTTGATTGAGCCTCCACCATGTATATCTCACTTGTTCAGGATATTTAAGCCTCCATATATCCACTACTTCCAACATATCCGTGACATTCATGATTTCCTTATTTATTTATTACATTTTTATTTCACCTTTATTTAACCAGGTAGGCCAGTTGAGAAGAAGTTCTCATTTACAACTGCGACCAGGCGAAGATAGAGCAAAGCAGTGCGACAAAAACAACAACACAGAGTTACACATGGTATATAGAAACGTACAGTCAATACTACAATAGAAAAATCTATGTACTTTTGGCTTTTGATACTGTTAACCATGAGATTCTCATTTCAAAATTGTCCAAATTCAACTTCCCCCCGATGCCTTGTGATGGATGAAATCATACCTTGAAGGCAGAACTCAGTGTGTCAGAGTGAGCAATGAGCTGTCGCCCACTCTTAGCTATGATGTGGGCGTGCCCCAAGGGTCAATACTGGGGCCCCTCCTGTTCAGCCTGTACATTTATGATCTGCCTTCTTTCTGTACTGGGTATGAAGTTCAAATGTATGCAGATGATACAGTGATATATGTGCATGCAAAGAGAAAACAACAAGCTGCACAAGAACTCACTACTGTAATGGTCCAGGTTACAAAGTGGCTCAGTGACTCGTGTTTGCATCTCAATGTGAAAAAAACTGTTTGCATGTTCTTCACAAAGAGGGCAACATATGCTACTGAGCCAGATGTCTATGTGTCAGGGGAGAAGCTCCAGTTGGTATCTGATTTTAAGTACCTTGGCATCATCTCTTTTAAAAAGCATGTGAAAAAGGTAATTCAGATAACCAAATTCAACCTAGCTAATTTCCGATTTATACGAAATTGTTTGACTACAGAGGTAGCAAAACTGTACTTCAAATCTATGATACTCCCCCACTTAACATACTGCTTCACTAGTTGGGCCCAAGCTTGCTGTACAACATTAAAACCTATTCAGTCTGTCTACAAACAGGCTCTCAAAGTGCTTGATTGGAAACCCAATAGCCATCATCACTGTTACATCCTCAGAAAGCATGAGCTCCTGAGTTGGGAAAATCTTGTGCAATACACCGACGCATGTCTTGTATTCAAGATCCTAAATGGCCTGGCTCCCCCTCCACTCAGTATTTTTGTTAAACAGAAAACCCAAACATATGGCAGCAGATCCACAAGGTCTGCCATGAGGTGACTGTATAGTTCCCTTAAGGAAAAGCACCTTTAGTAAATCTGCTTTCTCTGTGAGAGCTTCCCATGTCTGGAATACATTGCCATCAGACACACATAACTGAACCACATATCACACTTTCACAAAATGCATGAAGACATGGCTAAAGGTCAATCAGATTTGTGATCATAATCCCAAGCTGTGTATTGCCGCATTCCATGTTGTCTGTTGTCTGTAGTTTGTGAGGTGTGGAAACACTTTTTTGCTTTTATGAATTTTGTCTTGCTGATTTTTGTTCTATGTTGCTCTGTCTGTATGCTATGTCTTGCTTGTCCTATGTTGCTCTGTCTGTGTGCTATGTCCTGCTTGTCCTATGTTGCTCTGCGTGAGCTCACTGTTCAATGATTGTTTATATTGTAATTGATTTTAATAACCTGCCCAGGGACTGTGGTTGAAAATTAGCCGGCTGGCTAAAACCGGCACTTTTACTGAAACGTTGATTAACTTCTTTGGGGTAGGGGGCAGTATTTTCACGTCCGGATGAAAAGCATGCCCAGAGTAAACGGCCTGCTACAAAGCCATAAAAGCTAGAATATGCATATTATTAGTAGATTTGGATAGCAAATCCTCTGAAGTTTATAAAACTGTTTGAATGATGTCTGTGAGTATAACAGAACTCATATGGCAGGCAAAAACCTGAGAAAAAATCCAACCAGGAAGTGGGAAATCTGAGGTTGGTCGATTTTCAACTCAGCTCCTATTGAAGATACAGTGGGATTTTGGTAATGTTGCACTTCCTAAGGCTTCCAATAGATGTCAACAGTCTGATGCTTCTACTGTGAAGTGGGGCCGAAGGAGAGAGGAATGAGTCAGGTCTATCATGACCTGAACATGCCCTGACCATGCGCGTTCACATGAGAGCGAGCTCTGTTCCATCGCACTTCTGAAGACAATGGAATACTCCGGTTGGAACATTATTGAAGAATTATGTTAAAAACATCCTAAAGATTGATTCAATACTTCGTTTGTCATGTTTTTACGGACTGTAATATAACTTTTTTAACTTTTCGTCCGTACTTTCCGTTGGACCTGCCCACGCGTCGTGAGTTTGGAAAGTGTACTGAACGTTAGAACAACAAGGAGGAATTTGGACATTAATGATGGACATTATCAAACAAAACAAACATTTATTGTGGAACTGGGATTCCTGGGAGTGCATTCTGATGAAGATCATCAAAGGTAAGTGAATGTTTATAATGTTACTTCTGACTTCTGTTGACTGCATAATTTGGCGGATATATTTGTGTCTTGATTTGGCTCTGAGCGCCGACTCAGATTATTGCATGGTTTGGTTTTTTCGTAAAGCTTTTTTAAAATCTGACACAGCAGTTGCATTAAGGAGAAGTGCTGTAACGCTCGTCCTCCTCCTCGTCTGAAGAGGAGCATGGATCGGACCAAAACGCAGCGTGGTTTGAATACATACTTGTTTTATTAAAGAAAGACGAACACGAAAAAAACACTTGATAAACTACAAAACAATAAACGACGTTAACAGACCTAAACTTGAGAACATATAACATGAACGCACGAACAGGAAGGAACACACGAATGAATGAACGAAACGAATGAACGAAAACAGTCCCGTGTGGCACAAACACTGACACAGGAACAGGAAAGAACGAACGAAACGAAACAGTACCGTGTGGTCCCGTGTGGCTCAGTTGGTAGAGCATGGCGCTTGCAACGCCAGGGTTGTGGGTTCAATTCCCACGGGGGGACCAGGGTTCAATTCCCATGGGGGGACCAGGATGAATATGTATGAACTTTCCAATTTGTAAGTCGCTCTGTATAAGAGCGTCTGCTAAATGTCTTAAATGTAAATGTGTGGTGCAACAGACACAGCAACAATCACCCACAAACAAACAGTGTGAACAGCCTACCTAAATATGGTTCTCAATCAGAGGAAACGTAAAACACCTGCACCTGATTGAGAACCATATCAGGCTAATTGAACATGAACCCAATATAGAAACACATAACATAGAATGCCCACCCAGCTCACGTCCTGACCAACTACACAAAGCTAAACAAAAGGAAATAAGGTCAGGAACGTGACAGTACCCCCCCCCCCCCCAAGGTGCGGACTCCGGCCGCAAAACCTGAACCTATAGGGGAGGGTCTGGGTGGGCATCTGTCCACGGTGGCGGCTCTGGCTGCTCCTGTCTGGCGTGCGGCTCCTGACTGACGGACGGCTCTAGCGGCTCCTGACTGACGGACGGCTCTAGCGGCTCCTGACTGGCTCTGAAGGCTCAGGACAGACGGGCGGCTCTGAAGGCTCAGGACAGACGGGCGGCTCTGAAGGCTCAGGACAGACGGGCGGCTTTGAAGGCTCAGGACAGACGGGCGGCTTTGAAGGCTCAGGACAGACGGGCGGCTCAGGGCAGTGCCGTCTGGGGAGACGGCAGACTCTGGCCGGCTGAGGCGCACAGTAGGCCTGGTGCGTGGTGCCGGAACTCGTGGTACCGGGCTGGAGACACGCACCTTAAGGCTAGTGCGGGGAGCAGCAACAGGACGCACAGGACTCTGGAGATGCACAGGAGGCTTGGTGCGTGGTGCCGGAACTGATGGTACCGGGCTGGAGACACGCACCATAGGGCGAGTGCGTGGAGGAGGAACAGGGCTCTGGAGACGCACTGGAAGCCTGGTGCGTGGTGTTTGATATTACCGGCCTTGTCTCAGGATAGTAAGTTGGTGGTTGAGGATATCCTTCTAGTGGTGTGGGGGCTGTGCTTTGGCAAAGTAGGTTGGGTTATATCCTGCCTATTTGGTCCTGTCCGGGGGTATCGTCCTCCCGACCCCTCCTGTCTCAATATTTATGCAACAATAGTTTATGTGTCTGGGGGCTAGGGTCAGTCTGTTATATCTGGAGTATTTCTCCTGTCTTATTCGGTGTCCTGTGTGAATTTAAGTATGCTCTCTCTAATTCTCTCTCACTCTTTCTCTCTCTCTTTCTCTCTCTCTCTTTCTCTCGGAGGACGTAAGCCCTAGGACCATTCCTCAGGACTACCTGGCCTGATTACTCTTTGCTGTCCCCAGTCCACCTGGTCGTGGTGCTGCTCCAGTTTCAACTGTTCTGCCTGTGGCTATGGAACCCTGACCTGTTCACCGGACGTGCTACCTTGTCCCAGACCTGCTGTTTTCAACTCTCTAGAGACACCATGTGCGGTAGAGATACTCTGAATGATCGGCTATGAAAAGCCAACTGACATTTACTCCTGAGGTGCTGACCTGTTGCACCCTCTACAACCACTGTGATAATTATTATCTGACCCTGCTGCTCATCTATGATCTTGGACATGTTCTGTTATAATCTCCACCCGGCACAGCCAGAAGTGGACTGGCCACCCCCCACAATCAAATACATTTGATTGATTTCATTGCTTTTTAATTTCTTTGCCCATGGGAGAAATACATTTTGCCCCCCCAGTCCTTTTTCCACACAACTTTATCTAAACGTGTTGAATAGATATTATAAATATAGATATATTCCTTCTCTTTTAGCCAGGTAAATACTAATAGTCTTTTATTATTATCTGTTAAGCCATTACAATTATAACTGGCTATACTTATTTCACCATTTACCATAATGAGATACAAGTTTCAAATCTATTTATCATAACATATGTTTGTTAACTCACCATTAAAAAGTAGCATAGTGATTGAGTGCCCATATAGCTATACCATGATAATTGCATTGCTACTAAGTAAACCTCCAATTGTTCCCCACTATTCCCCCCACATAAAACCCCTCCCCATCCCAAGTTGGGTTGTCATCCCAGTGACCAGCAGACCACCCCCGTTCCCCCGGGTCCCAGGGCCCCCGAGCGTCCGGGACCCATCCTTCGAAAAGAGCACACAGTGCCACCCACAGAACAGAAGCAGATCAACCGCCAAAAGCATTTCCATCGCCCTCACTTCGATTTGCATTATATATAGCTATTAAAAAATATATTAATATTAAAAATCCTGCTTATCTTAATTTCCATAATGAACAAATCATTTTCGTAATAATGTAGGCAGTTCATGCTAAGGATTGTTACCTGTAACCAGGATTGCCATTACAAAAATTACATTTTTGGCAAGAAATTATTATTTTAGCAAACAATTATTGTGATTAATCCTATATTGTCCCTAACATCTTTACTCCCAATCAACATTTGTGGGATACATACACACACACACAAACACTCCTACACACTCCCCCACAAACAACTATAACTCAGATGCTCAACAGTTGTTCCATCCCAGAGCCCAACTCAAAAACGGACTTGATTTACGAATGCATATACAGTTGCAGATGTTTGAGAAGGCATGCAAAATTGAGCAAAAACTGGAAAAAAATGGGAGATTTGATTAACCACTGTCAAGTACTAGGTGACTGAGATCAGATACACCCCCTTCCCCTGAAACACACACACAAGGGTCCCCCGTTGTGACCATTTTCCCAAGCATCTCTGTGCAGTCAGACCTTTGATTATTTTGTGCCACCAGGGCAACAATAATATGCCCCCTCTCTGAATGTCCGAGTGTGACCCCCTCCCCATGGGCTACTGCAGATAGTGTTGCCAGCACTGCCACTACCTAGGTGGGGGCACCCCACCGGAATCCCCACCGGCTAGGTACAAGGTCGTAAAGGTTCTCATTAGCAGCTTTGAGAATTTCCTTGTATATTATGCTCTCCCATCAGGGGGCTTTGGCTTTGTAGGACCAACCCTGCCAGGCAGGCTCAGAATCTTGAGGGGGCGGTGTTGCTTTAGTAGGTCTCTGACCACATTCATCTTTCTGATTTGGCTGCGTATAGGGTACTTACAGCAGGCCCATGAAACAGATAAGGACTTCTCCTTAGTGTATGGGTTGCTCAGGTGGGTGTCCATGGTATAGGGTTGGGGACCATTCCATCAGGATAGAACAATAAATAAATAAACAATATTTATAATTTATTTTTAAATGTTTATCTCATATCTGCACAAAATTGAAAGCTCTCTGGCACAACCTGTCACGCCCTGGCCTTAGTTATCTTTGTTTTCTTTATTATTTTAGTTAGGTCAGGGTGTGACATGGGGGATGTATGTGTTTTTGTATTGTCTAGGGGTTTTGTATGTTTATGGGGCAGTGTCTAGTCTAGGTGTATGTATGTCTATGGTTGCCCAGATTGGTTCTCAATTAGAGACAGCTGTCTATCGTTGTCTCTGATTGGGAACCATATTTAGGCAGCCATATTCATTGGGTAGTTCGTGGGTTATTGTCTATGTCTATGTTGCATGTTAGCACATTGTTTTGATTAGCTTCATGTTCGTCGTTTATTGTTTTGTATTAGTTTGTCAGGTGTTCTTCGTTTTTCGTCTTCATTAAAAATAGAAGATGTATTCAAACCACGCTGCGCTTTGGTCCTCCTCTCTTCAATGTTACGACGATCGTGACACAACCTCTGCTCACAAACACACATGGGCTCTGGGATTTGCAAACCTTTATCCATTTTCACTCACTTAACACTTTTCCAAACACAAACAAACACACCCCACCTTCCATCACAATAGATCTGCACATACTGTCACGACCCCCGCCGAAGTCGGTCCCTCTCTTTGTTCGAGCGGCGTTCGGCGGTCGAAGTCACTGGTCTTCTAGCCGTCGCCGCTCCACCTTTCATTTTCCATTTGTTTTGTCTTGTTTTCCCGCACACCTGGTTTACATCCCCTCATTACTCTACGTGTATATTATACTTTGTTCCCCCCATGTCTGTGTGTGGTATTGTTCGTTCGCTACGTGTGTGACGCTACAGGCTGGTTTTGCGCCGGGTGTTGTTGTAACCCGGGGTCTTGTTATTTGTACCTATTTGTGTATTTGTGCGCTATCGCTTTTTTCTATGGGCCAGAGTGTTGTGACGCAGTTGCATCCGGCTTTTTTCCTCTGCCAGAATAAAGTGTGCCTGTTCACCCATCTCTGCTCTCCTGCACCTGACTTCATTCGACCAGTTGCGCACACTGTGACACATATCCACATACTGTGCCTTCTATGTCCTCTGTTTGCTGTGTTTTATCTCTACCATGTTGATTGAGTACTTTTGTGTTCCAGTTTCTTATATTTAAAAATGCATTATTTCGCTAATTATCCTTTCTTCTAATGCTGTCTTATCAATTTATGAAATACTATAAACAGAAAGTCTAATACTAATTATTTTCCAACATTCCCCCTATCTAGAATGGTATAGCGTAGTTGTAGTTTATTTCTTTAACAATTGATGTATTTTATTGCTTTTCTATATATATTTCGTATTACAATCCCTAACATGGCTAGTATTGGGTGTTGCATTATTTGAGTCCTCTATGGGAACTTTGTAACATTTAGAATATCCATGGACTAGTCTTTGTGTCTTGGAACATTTGGTTATCAATATACAGTTTATCGACTACAAGAGCTACACGTTTCCCTTTTCATCTTTTCTCCTTGAAGACTGGGTACAGAACTTTGCGGCTTTCTGCAATTTCGTTCATGCCTATTTTCATGCCAGCAAGTCTTTTATCCAGGATTTTAACCATTATTTTATCTTTAAAGAAAACAAATTTGGCAACGATTGGGCGCTCATATCTCTGTCCTCTCTGTCTGAAACAGTGTACATTTCGAGTTGGATTTTGTCGACAGCTTCGCGTGGGATCTGAAGCGCTGTCAGGAGGAACTCCCTCACTACACCCTCAGGAATTTCTCCTTCATTCTCACAGACACCTTTTTACCAGATTTTCTCTCATAGTTTCAGTCTGTATGTCAAGTAAGGCTTCTCTCATAAAGATGTTCTCCTTTTAAGTTCATTAACCTCTCTTGGGTATGGGGCAGTATTTTCACATCCGGATGAAAAGCATGCCCAATGTAAACTGCCTGTTACTCAGGCCCAGAAGCTAGGATATGCATATAATTGGTAGATTTGGATAGAAAACACTCTAAAGTTTCAAAAAAGGTTAAAATAATGTCTGTGAGTATAAGAGAACTGATATGGCAGGCGAAACCCCGAGGACAAACTATCCCTAAAAAAATTTTGGGCCTGCCACTGTTTTCAAAGGCTGTCACTTTTATTATAAGGCGAAGTCCTCCCAGATTGCCATTCCTAGGGCTTCCACTAGATGTCAACAGTCTTTAGAAAGAGTTTCAGGCTGGGTTTTGGAAAGATTTGCCAGAAATTATAGTTTTTCTAGGTGGCTCCCATTTTGGCTGTAGTGTTTCCAAGCGCGTGAATGAGAACATGTTCTTTGGTATTTTCCTCCGGTAAAGACAATAACGATTCTCCGTATTAAATTGTATAGTTTATTTACGTATTAGGGTACCTAAGGTTTGATTATAAACGTTGTTTGACTTGTTTGGAAAAGTTTATTAGTAACGTTTGGGATTCATTTTGTATGCATTTTGATGGAGGGAAACTGGGTGGATTATTGACTGAAGCGCACCAGCTAAACTGAGTTTTTATGGATATAAAGAAGGACATTATCTAACAAAAGGACCATTTGTGATGTAACTGGGACCTTTTGGAGTGCCAACAGAAGAAGATCATCAAAGGTAAGGCATTTATTATATCGCTATTTCTAACTTTCGTGTCGCACCTGCCTGGTTGAAATATGTTTTTCATGGTTTTGTATGTGGGGCGCTGTCTTCAGATAATTGCATGGTGTGCTTTCGCCGTAAAGCCTTTTTGAAATCTGACACAGTGGCTGGATTAACAAGAAGTTAAGCTTTATTTTGATGTATTACACTTGTGATTTTATGAAAGTTAAATATTTATAATTTTATAATGCAATTTCACTGGATGTTGGCCAGGTGGGGCGCTACCGTGCCACCTGCCCATAAGAAGTTTTAATGTCCATTTCAATCTTATTCACTGTCCCTTTTAGCTTGTTTGTTTCTTTCTCCATTGTCACAGCTTTTTCGTCCCTCATCTCAAGGCTCGCCTTTAACTCATTTGTATCATTAATGGGTAGTTCAATTATACCCAGTTTTTCATTTATTGATTTCAACAGATCAGTTTCCACCCTTACCATACCCGGGGGTTAAAAGCTTAAATCGTCTGTGTCCATCGAGGAGTGGCGTTTTCTTTTGGAGATTGGTTCTCCTTGTTTACTCTCCGTTATGTTTGGGTGTTGCTTGTTTTCCTATTATTTGTAGATACATTTCTCTAGCCTTATGATTTGTTTTGTGTTGTTATCCAGATTGTTATCCTGTTATCCAGATCCAGTGCTAATATCTTGTTTGTTTTTATCTTGAGGTGATTTGCACTGCTATGTTCAGTCCGCCATCTTGCCGCCTAGCAGTCCTGTCTTTAGTAATACCCATCTTACATGTAATCTATTACATGCTGGT